>NC_054537.1:48032490-48107490 GCF_017654505.1 Polyodon spathula | reverse complement strand
TTAAGTATATATATATATATATATATATATATATATATATATATATATATATATATATATATATATATATATAAAAATTTCAGATGTTTAAGTTAAGTAGAAACTATTGATAATACCCTGTTTGGGGTTTTGTTTGTTAAAAATAAAAGACAGGATTATTGATCTTTAGGATTTCTCAGAGCCATTATACCTCATTTCCATGTTTCTTTTCTTAGCCCATGAAAAATACTTATTTTTGCTATTCAATAAAAGTGATACTCATTCATTTAATAGCTGAGACTTTCATTGTGTATGTTCTCACCCCAGAACTGAAGTTTATTCACCATATACTAACAATGCATCACAGTACTATTGCAATTAAAAAAATACAGCCTTTCATAAATCAAAATAATTCCTTCTAGGGGGGAATCCAGTCCTTTGTGCTTATACATATATTCGTCATAGCACTTACAACAATATACTTTGAAAAATAAAGCCTATACATTTAAATTGATTAAACTTCTACAAGCTTGCGGCTTTGTTTTTTAAATTGTATAATTGTTAGTACCGTGATGCATACAAACACTATATTCAGGTCTAAAAGTATGCTGATTTTAACAAAGGACTATATTTGCCCTGTGAAGGAAAACATTTAACATTTTCTTGCTGACATTTCTGTAATGATTTGCTTAATTCTAGATAGAGATTCCCACAAAACCAAAAATTTCTTCGTAATGATACATATCAAAATACAATCACATGTTTGTAAATATGTGTGAAAAATAATATTTCTGTACAGTTTCGAGCCAACTAAGCTTGTTTTTTACATTTACAGTATGTCACATAAATTATGCACATATAAATGTCTTTTCACGTTATAGCACAAATATAAAAATCTGATGTATTTTGGAATCCCTTGCCTGTCTCTCTCAGCATTCTGTCTAAGATACAATTTGTTTCTGTTGTCCAAGTAACAGTCTCAACTTCCTGTTGCTGTTGTCAGTGCCTGTTGGACACCTCCTTAGGGACTGCTGCATTCATTTTGGTCTCAGTGCTTCCATATCAGTGTTTGTTGCATTTATTCTTTGGTAGGGTTTATATATCTCCTGAATTTCAGCTGCTCTGTTAAATAGTTTTTTTACTTCCATCCAATCTTATGTAAGTGTATGTCTTTTTTTTTTTAAATAGATGAAAGAAAAGGGACAACATGCAATAGAAAGAAAGCCTGGCTTTTTGATAAAGCTGCTATCAAACAGCAGAAATATCAAATTATACATAAAGCTCTTTTTGTCAGCCTCCACAGCTAATTTAAAGCATTTCCTTTATCCCCCTGTAGGTTTGTAGCTGGTGTTATCAAGCAAGAACGATTCCCTGCTTTTGAAAGAGTTCTGTGGAGAGTGTGCCATGGAAATTTTGTCTTGAGACATGGCAAAATTCAGGCACCGTTGGAAGATCCTGTTGCTGTAAGAAAGTTACTCTTCATCCTTTTTTATTAGTTTTTTATTGTTACTCTTACTTTGTCCTTGGTCTCTTAAAATACGATACATGGTGTTTGTTGTTATCTGCCATAAACAATTTGGAAAATGGACTGTGGAGGGTTCCTGTATTATTATAATTAGTAATTTTGAAATGTGGGGAAAGCAAACTTAAACATGACAATTAAGAATAATTTTGCCACACAGTTTAACATTTCAGATCATGCCAATTGTGGAAAAACCTACTGAGTAACATAGTTTGAGGTCAGTGGTGAACCCATTACTGTTCAGTTTCTGTTCTGTTTGAACTAATCAGTATTTTAATTAAACTAATCCAAAAGATCAAACACAATTAGGTTGCTTTCACACTGACTGTCTGTCAGGTCGGAAACAGTTAAGCTCTTTAAAATGGGCCAACAGACCATGCGTACACCAATAAAGTCACAAATTATGGACTAAAATGTATTTAAAAACCTTTAGAATTTAACATACCGGGGTCCCAGAGTGGCTCATCTGGTAAAAGCATGGCGTATGGGTGCAGGGTGTCATACATTAAGCGGAGTGCAGGTTTATGTCCAGGCTGTGCAAAGTTGTCGGTCTTCACTGGGGATTCCGGAGGGAGCGTTGCATTGGTTCTGGCGCTCCCGCAGGATTGGTAGGGACGGGACTGTTTCTCCTCATCATGCTACAAGGGACCCTACCAGCCAGACACCCAGTGAGCTTGGGCGGACAGTTTCTTTTTTTGTAATCAAGTTTTTATTTGAGAAATGAGATATACATAATACATCAAAATGTAACAAAAGAACATTCCCATTCTACCCCCATGGCCCCCTCCCCCCTTTCCCTAGATGGCAACCCCCCAGCATAACTTTCCTGAGGTATCAGAAAGTTTCATTTGGAAAAGTCTCCAAGGAGTTAGGTGTATTCTATGAATAAAATTAAAATGGATCTGCTGCTGATTAGGGTTTTTTAAAAGCACAGCATAGATTATCCCAGACAGTATCCAGCAAATGTCTTCATTTGCAGAAGGTATGTCCCTATTCTAGATAGTATTAATCGCCAATGGTTTATAAAAGCCTGTTAATAAGTGAGTATAAAGTTTGTTTTACCCCCTGTGTTTAACATATCATGTAAAGTATGAGATGAAAGCTTTGTCCCCCAGGGAACACCACAGGCACGCATTACAGAAAGAAGACGTGAGTAAAAAAAGAAAGAGGTAGCTGGAAGATTATAACAAAACTATAAGTCCTGGGATGTAGTTAGGTAGTAACTTCTAATTGTCGCCACAATACAAGAGTATTAGCATCAAACCAGACTGTAATCGGTCGCAACACAAAAGACCAGAAGTAAAATTTGAAATTTGGCAAAGACAGTCCTCCTGAGGATTTTACACGATGTAATGTATGAAATTTAATGTGTTGCTGCTTTGTCCCAATAACCCACCGGGGGAGGGAATGGAAGCATCGAACTGAAGAAATTTATACATGGAAGAATATTCATTTTTATTATGAAAATGCCGGCTTGAAATGAGTTAGGGAGTTGTGTCCATCTGTTTAGATCATCCTTTACCTGTCTGAATATCTTATTAAAGTTAATGATTACAGTCATATCTAAAGATGAATAAATTTCAACTCTGAGATATTTGAGGTGTTTAACAACCTGTATATCTGTGGGCAAAGCTATATCTGCGATTACAGAATTCAAAGGCATCAGTGCAGATTTTGCCCAGTTAATTTTATATCCTGCACTAAACCCAACAAAAAGGGCAAGCAAATGAGGGAGCAATTCAGAAATATTTTTAAGAAATAATAGTACATGGTCAGCATACAGTGAGATGGAGTGTTGCATATTCTTGATAGCAATGGCAGTGTGTTTTAGAACTCACTACTCAAAGAGTTAAGGTCTTTCCTCATGACATCCAATTTGAGTGCAATGGTTTCTGAAGAAGAACTCTGTAAAGCAGGAGTGTCCAATCCTGGTCCTGGGGGGCAGTGTCTCTCTTGGTTTTTGTTCCAACTGTGCCCTAAATTGTTCTAATTAAGTAATTTAGGGCACAGTTGGAACAAAACCCAGGAGGGAGCCTGATCCTCCAGGACCAGGATTGGACACCCCTGCTATAAAGTATCCTCCAGGAGAGCCATTTTGGTTTCCAGATTTAATTTTACTCAAACGTAATTTATTGAGATGAGATGCAAATACTGTGGTATTGCCTCTAATAAAACCCTTTACTGCATCATATTTTAGAAAACAAAGATTTCGAAGCAAAGATATAGTCAATCCTGGAGAAGGATTTATGTCTAGTCTGATACAGCGAGAGACCCATAGAAAAACAAATAGGCCAATAACAAATACTGTACAACCACTCCAATATAAATCCTCTGTGCAACCTGCTTTTTCTCATTTATTGTATAAAAAGCAGCACTCTGTCTTAATTCATACCGAGGAGGGTATTTGCTTCTCATCAACTTAAGTCTCCAATTAATTTCATGAATCTTCCTGTACTTTTTCAAATGCCCCAAAAAAAAACCGCTTCAGCATATATATATATACATATATATATATATATATATACATATATATATATATATATATATATATATATATATATATATATACACACACACACACACACACACACACACACACACACACACACACACACACACACACTAGCTGAAGTACCCGACATTGCCCAGGGAAATTCAATATTGCAATACTTCATGCATGACATTAACTTCATTTTTTTTTTTACTTTTTTTTTTTTTGGTTTTGTGTGGTTTCTTTAATTTGAGATACATGGCTAGTGTAATGATCCAGCAATGGGGTTACTAAATAAAGTACCCCGGGGGGCAAAATTTTGGATCCAAACATAGCCCTCGACCTTCCTCTGGATGAAAGAGGAGGCCATGCAAAGTTTGGTTGCACTGGCTCCTGTGGGGTTCGAATGCATAAAGGAACTGACAGATAGACAAACTTTCTTTTTTATATATTAAGATTAAGATAAATTAATACATGGTGAGTAGTGTGACTTTATTTTAACATAAATCATTTTTCACAGTTTGAGCAGCCCAAACAGCATGACATGACATCTATTAATAAATAAGACACCCTACACGCTGTGTGCATTAACTTATATATTAAACTTCAACTCTTGTAGAAATAGCTGAGAATTTGTATTGTACTTATAGCCATTATGTTTCTCAATTCTTTTTTATAGAGGGAGTTTGTCGAGAAGGATGTCTTCATCATTTTCTTACAGGGAGAGGAATTTAAAGGCAAGATTAGAAAAATATGTGAAGGGTGAGTGTTCATTCCCTGGTGTATTTTGAAAGACAACAGATCATGCCAAAATACTTAAATTGGTTGCCACTCTGCTGTGTGAATCTGATTTTATGAATGTACACTTAATGTACACTCCAGTGTATGCAGTGTGGGTAGAGGCCATATCCCAGTTATAGCCTAGTTGGAGATTTAATTAGTTTTTGTACAGATCTGCATTTTTTGTTTTCTTTATTCTCTTTCCAGATTCCATGCAACTATGTATCCATGCCCGGCCTCCTTATATGCAAGAATGGAAATGAGAACTCAGGTTAAGTTGCGCATTGAGGATCTAAACATGGTTTGTATACAATTTTCTACATTATGTTTTTTGTTTTAATTGATTTTTCTATTTTACAATTACTGTTCTGGATAGAATGACAAATTGAACTGTCAATATTGTGTTGCATATTAAGAAGTTTATATTATTTAATTTAGAAGTCAAGGTCAGGCTTACATTTTGGTAGGCTTTTACTTACCAATTAATCTGCTATGAAATTAACCATTACAACTTTATTTTTGCTTCCTTACATTGTGGGCTATGTTCAATCTGTGATACTAGATTAATACTATGAGAGCACTGAAAAACAAGAAGGGCAGTTTGACCTTTATTGAAATCAGGTTTTTGGAGACTTGTAATTCTGTATTGTAAAACTTGGGCCACATTTTGATGCAATGATGTTACCATTTTAAATGAACTCTCAGCGGATCTCAACCAGTGGGGTGGGTCCCCCTGTCAAATTTTTTTTTTACCTGTGGTACAGGTACTTATTTAGTCTGGAAAACCATGTCAAATAAATTGGAGACCCAAATCACAAGAAATTTTGTGTTTAAGAATCATTGAAAGCTCTTTTCCTCTGCATTGTTTCCTTGTTCAGTATATAAAATTGATAGGTTTGTAGAGCGATTGTTCTGGTGCATCATCGTCTAAAAAGCAAAGAGTTGTGAAATATTAAGAAAGTTGCTTGGAAATTGGATTTCTCTTTGTTGGCACCGCAGATGAACCTCGTCCTCACTGTGTCGTCTGTGGTGATGTATTGACTAATGATAGACCATTTGTTAACGGAAGTGCAGTTGGAGAAACGCATGTTTTTAAAAGTTTGTATTGATTTTGGTTACATTTTCTTTGGAGAAACTAATGCATCAACATGTAAAGAAAGAGGGAGGTTAATAGGATGATCCATTTATAAAAGTACTATTTATGTGTGTTTTGCTGGTTTTGATTTTTGAACATTGGACATTGTGTTATTGTCACGGGGTGACTTCTTTAGATGGGATAAGGGCAAATAGTCCCCTGTGATTAGTTGATTTCTGAGTAGGAAAAAATTGCTAAGGTGGGGTGTGTGATTCAAAAGAGGTTGAGAACCCCTGGACTATGTAAGCCTCTGTGTCTGTCTATCCTATCTGTCTCTCTATATATCTATACATATATCTATGGAGATACAATAGACATTTGCTATATTTGCCAAATACAAAATCTATTAAAAATGTCAAGTGTAATATATTTATCTCAATGTGTCCAAATAAGCAATTGTTTCTTTTTGAACAAACAAACAAAGGTCCTGAAGAAGACTGATGAGCACAGGAAAAATATTTTAACCTCTGCAGCAGCCAGCATTCACGAGTGGAGTATGAAAGTGAAAAAGATGAAAGCCATTTATTACACACTGAACCTCTGCAACATAGACATCACACAGAGGTTAATTATAGCTGAGATCTGGTGTGCAGTTTCTGACCTCAGCAGAATTCATGCAGCATTAGTCACAGGATCGGTAAGTGATTAAATATTTGTAGTTTAAGGGGCTTGGTGATACAGTAAGATAATTCATTAACCTCTCATGCTTGTCATCAGTGGAGTGAAAAAGGTTGTGTACAGGGTTTGGAATAGGATAGTACTGTTTATGTTAATGGTGATGAAATGATAGTGTCTGAGGTATGTTGGTCATGTCACAGCCAAGGGAAATCTCACAACAATGCATGGTGTCCAGGATTAATTCACCATTTCAAACAAGTAAGCAATCAATCCGTCTCTCGATAAAGTGGAAACTTCCACAAAATATATTGCAGTAAAACCTGTACAATCTGGCACCGCTTATGACTGAAAGATTGTGCCAAATTAGACAGTGTGCTGAACTCTAAAGTTACTTTTTAAAAAACTAAAACTGTACCTAATTGTACCTAAAACAAGTTAAATGACAGCTATTTGAATGCTTAAAAAAATGAAAACTCAATTTCTGTACAGTACTGTGACAGATATACAATGATTCTTGGTTGTAAATTTCCCTCCCAACCTGTGAGGGTGCTAAGCAGCGAGAACAGAGTTCCTTGGATGGGCTGGCCTGACAGTTCTTTCCCAGGGTTCAAGGGAAGTCGGCCAGCCAGGAGGGGGGTGAGACTAACCATTGACCTGGAAGAGAAATGACGTGGCAGTCACAGATTGGAGAGGCGGTTGCATTCATTTACCAAGGAGTCATGTGTGACAGCATAAAAGAGAACGGAGAATCATAATCTGTTCCTTTACATTGGTTTGTTTTGGATAGAACCAAGAAGGACTGTGAGAGCGTAAAAATAAACTGTATCGTGAGTGTTGTGTTTTGTTTGTTTGTAATTGTCTCATCTTGTCTTGTATGTTACTAGACAGCTAACACAGTTCTGGAGCTGTCGCCAAGGGCCAGCACTAACACAGCAATTCACCACTGTTGCAAATATAAACTTGTATCACACACCACGAGCACTACTGCACACACCAAGGACTGGTGACAGTGTCTGTATTATTGTGGGGCAGATATTGTTTATCATTTGGGACTGCATTTCCCCTGTTATTTACCTCATGCAGTACACATTGGTGTGTATTGCTGGGGGTTTATTGTTTGGTCGCCAGACCTGGAATAAAAACATTTCCAAACAGGATTATAAATCTCTCTATCTGCTTCTTTCACGCACAGCATCACTCCTGCACTTGTTACCACTTAGCCACTTTGTCACACATGGTGTCAGTCGGGGATATGGATCGCAATGCACTGGCAGAGCTTCTGGAGGTGCTGGACAGCAGATGGGAGACAGAGGAGAGAATGAGGGAGGAGCGCTACACTGCGCTCATTCAATGGGTAGGGCTGGTACTTTCCACAGCATCAGCCCTTACAGGAACACCAGCGATGTCGGCACATCGTGTTTGAGAGGCTGGCCACCACTATGTCATGGCCATGGGTGTTCTGGGCGAGCCAGCTGGGACCCTGCCTGATCGGGGAGTCTAAGGCAGCCTACCAGACTATGAGCGACCTCAACGCCGCCAGTTACGACCTGGTCAAGCTGGCTATCCTCTGTCACCTCAACATTACGGCAGATACTCACCAGTTATGGTTCAGGGAGTACCAAAGATCCCCAGAGACATGCTCTAGGGTGGTTGCGGAGTGGTTATATGACCACATGGTACACTGGCTGACCCCCGAGAAGAAAACCAACCTGCAAATGGGGGAAGCAGTGGTTGTAGAGCAATTCTGCCATTTGGTGGGCACCGATACCCAAGTCTGGATATGGTACCGCAACCCCGACACCCTGGAAGACGCCGTGAAACTGGTCGAGGATTATGTGGACTCTCTAGTCTCCGCCCGGACAGGGATACTGTTGGTTCTCGCCCTTCAGAGCAGACGGGCCCCTCCTCTCTCTCCTCCGCCATCACCACCACCATCAGCCCTGGGACCCAGACCTCTGAGACCTCCGACCCCAATGGGCCCCTTTGCCTCGTCTTCATGGAGACCAAGGTTGGCCCCCAGCTGGGTAAAGAAAGAAGGTTACCAAAATGGGAGGGAGCATCACTGAGACAAGTCTGGGTTCTGGTGGGAGAGCGCTCGGATGGTAACAAACACCAGTCAAAGGGAGTCGGAACATAATGTGACCGAGAGGGCGAGGTTACTGGGCCATCCAGCCATCCTACACCAGCCCCTCTCAATATACCAGACGTGTTGTACTCAAGCGCGGGCATAGTGTGGGGCCAACATAATGACACGTCACTAGTGCATGCTTGGGGGCAGGTCCGGTCTATTGAAGGTAAGGATGTTGATGGCGCTGGGGCACTAGTATTTCCACACTTCAGTATAAAGGGGCAATTACTTTATTGGGTCAGTCTAGCCGCGGGCACTTCCTGTAACACAATTATTGGTTCCTCTGTCTTGTCGGCTGGAGGTCATGAGGCTGGCACATGATATCCCTTTTGCGGGGCACCTCGGAGCTGACAAGACAAGGGAGCGGATATTGACTCAATTCTATTGGGTAGGTCTTAATACTGATGTGTCGAAATATGTAGCCACATGCACAGACTGCCAGCAAGTAGTGCTGGGTCGAGTGTGCCCCGCCTCTTTGGTTCCACTGCATTTCCCCTGTTATTTACCTCATGCAGTACACATTGGTGTGTATTGCTGGGGGTTTATTGTTTGGTCGCCAGACCTGGAATAAAAACATTTCCAAACAGGATTATAAATCTCTTTATCTGCTTCTTTCACGCACAGCATCACTCCTGCACTTGTTACCACTTAGCCACTTTGTCACACATGGTGTCATGAGGCTGGCGCATGATATCCCTTTTGCGGGGCACCTCGGAGCTGACAAGACAAGGGAGCGGATATTGACTCAATTCTATTGGGTAGGTCTTAATACTGATGTGTCGAAATATGTAGCCACATGCACAGACTGCCAGCGAGTAGTGCTGGGTCGAGTGCGCCCCGTCTCTTTGGTTTTTATTATTTCCGCTCCTATTGAACGCATTGCAATGGACAGAGTGGGCCCTTTGCTACCTTCTGACTCTGGGTATATGCATATACTAGTAGTGGTAGATTATGCAATGCGATGCAACTAGTAGTGGTAGATTATGCAATGCGGATGCAACTCCAGTTCCCTGAAAGAGAAAATAACCATTAACGTATGGGATAGTGACGTCAGGTAGCAGGGATTGGCTGAGCTTTATAGCAAAGCTGCCGATAGGCCTCTGCGCGAGCTGCCGTGTAAGCCCGCCCCCCTGGGAGCTTACTATACGCAGCACGCAGAGACTCTCTTCCTCTTTTGCTCTTCGGGCCGAGAAGGCTTCTGGAGCAACCGGGCGGGTTAATGGTTATTTTCTCTTTCAGGGAACCGGGGTTGCATCCGCAAACCTATCGTTCCCTTTCAATTTGAAAATAACCATTAGCGTATGGGAACAGTGTACCCAAGCTGTCACAAGGGAGGATTCTCGGCAGTAGGACAGACTTACGTCATAACGCAATTGCGTAGGCAATACATCTAGGCATATGCGGAGCTGCACCTCAGCGTCTATGCTTGCAATAACACCTGTCCTAAGGTGGGGTATCCGACACTACACTGCCATCCTGAGATGCCAAAGAGTGTAGTATAGATGCTCCAAATAATGGAGCAGAGGAATCCAGCACGTTTAATCTGTAAAACCTCATAAAGGTATGCGGTGTAGCCCAACTGGCTGCCGCGCAAATATCAGACACTGGCACCCCTCTAAAGAGGGCCCAGGACGTTGCCATACCCCTAGTGGAATGCGCCTTCAACTGGAGGTGGAAGGCCTGCAGACTCATAAGCTAATTTAATAGCATCTACTATCCAGTGGGAAAGGCGTTGTTTTGACAACGGCTGACCCAAGGTCTTAGACCCATGGCATGTGAACAGTTGTTCTGTTTGCCTCGCGGTCTTTGTACGGTCAATATAACACCTCAATGCCCGCACAGGGCAGAGCATGTGTAACCGTTGTTCCTCTGGAGAGAAAAAGGGAGGAGGACGGAATGCCATCAACTCGACTGGCTGGTTCATATGGAACGGGGATATGACTTTTGGCAGAAAGGCTGGATTTGTACGCATGGAGATTTTAGAACCGTCTCCTGCGAAGCGGATACATGAAGGATGCACTGACAGTGCATGTAATTCACTGACGCGTTTTGCTGACAGCAAAAATGTGGTTTTCACAGACATGAGCTTCATATCCACTGAGTGGAGAGGCTCGAACGGTGCCTTGGTAAGGGCTTCTAGCACCACGTCAAGGCTCCATGACGGTAAGTTGGTCAATCTTGGAGGTCGCAAGCGTCTTGCACCTTTAAGGAACTGAGATGCCAAAAAGTGGCAACCCGGTGATAATCCGTCAATGCGTACGTGGCAGGCTGATATGGCGGCTAAATACACTTTAATTGTAGAGGGAGATTTCCCTTCATCTAACAGTTTCTGTAGAAACTGTAATATTACTGCCATAGGACAAGATATTGGGTCATGGCCCCCCAGCAGATACCAATCTTGGAACAACTGCCATTTGTACGTGTACTGCGACCTGGTAGAGGGCGCTCTGGCGCTCTAAATGGTCAAGATCACCGCTGTCGAGCCGTAAGGTTGACAGGCGCTCCTGCTCAGGGGCCAAGCCCATAGCTGCATGAGCTTGGGGTTCGGGTGCCAAAGCCAACCTTCAGCCTGGGACAATAGGTCTGCTCGCAGGGGAAGCTCCCGCGGTTGACCATGCAGTAACTGCACCACGCTCGGGAACCATATTCTCCGAGGTCACAGAGGAGCGATCAGAATCACTGTCGCTCGCTCTACCCTGACCTTCTCTAAGAGGGCAGGGAGCATCGTAGTTGGTGGAAATGCATATAGGAGGACTGGCGGCCAATCGTGAGCCAGTGCGTCGACTCCTAGGGGGCTGACGGGATCCCTCACCGAGAACCATAGGGGGCAGTGCGTGGTCTCTCGCGAAGCGAAGAGATCTACCTGCACTCTGTCGAACCCTTCCCAGATGCACTCTACCACCTGAGGGTGGAGATGCCATTCTCCTGCAAGAGGGCCTCCTCTGGATAGGAGGTCCGCTACGTAATTGACTCTGCCCTGTAGGTGAACCGCGCGCAGAGAGGTCAAGCGCGGCTGTGCCCATAGAAACAGCCGTGCTACCATTCGGTGAAGGCGGGGGGACCGCAGGCCTCGGAGGGTGAGGTCCACTGCTCTGAGTTCTAGAGCACTGATGTGGGCTGACCTCCAGGGTCCTGACCACACTCTGCGGGTCCCAGAGCCGTTCAAGACTGCTCCCCAACCTTGGTTGGAAGCGTTGGTTGTAACCACTTCCCTCCGGAAGATGGGACCCAGGTGAACGCCTTTGCGGATGTTTGCTGGAACTTTCCACCAGCGCAGTGCTTCCCAGCAGGTCCGGGATACCATCAGCCTGCGATGTTTGTCTCTCCGCGGATGTAATGCGAAGGCATTAAACCAGGCCTGTAGAGGTCTCTGGTGTAATAAGTCCAAGGGAAGGGCTTGTGAAGCGGCAGCCATCAGCCCCAGCATGCGCTGACAGAGCTCCATGCTGATTGTTTCTCTCAACCTGAACAGGGAGAGACACCGTTCCAGCGAGGCAACTCTTTGTGTTGACAAGGTCACTTCCATGGACACTGAGTCCAGATGCAGACCCACAAATTCGGTCTGTTGGCTTGGCACAAGGCGGCTCTTCTCTGAGTTGACCTTCAGACCCAGCCGCTGCAGGTGGTTTGTAACCATCACTGTGTGCTGTGTCAGCTGCTCCTTCGACTGCATGCATCCAGATAGTTCAGCAGTCAGACACCTTGAGCCCGCAAAGGAGCTAAAATGGCATCCATACATTTGGAAAAGGTTCGAGGAGCTAGGGACAGACCGAATGGGAGGACACAAAACTCATACACCCTGCTCTGGAATGCGAAACGCAGATACTTCCTGTGACCCGGGCAGATGGGAACGTGAAAGTACGCATCTGTCAGGTCCACGGTGGTAAACCAGTCGCACCCCCCCCCCCCCCCCCCCAGAACCCCCCCCAAAAACCCCCACCCCCCACCCACACCCCCCCCCCCCCCCCCCCCCCCCCCCCCCCAGAACTGACTGGATAACGTGCCTGTGTGTAAGCATCCTGAACAATAACCGCCGTAGGTATCTGTTCAGTGCTTGCAGATCTAAAATAGGACGGAACCCGCTGTCCTTTTTGGGCACTAGGCAGTACTTGGAATAGAACCCCTGGTCGATCTGAGCAGGGTCTACTTGTTGAATGGCACGCTTCCTGAGCAGTGCCTGTATCTTCGCATTCAGAGCTGAGGACTGAACCGAGTCCTTCACTGCAGTTACAACCACCTCCCTGAAGGGGGGAGACTTTAACCGAAACTGAAGGGTGTACTCAGTGGAGATGGTCTTGTGCACTCAGATGTCGTTGGCGCACTGTTGCCAGAACTGGATCTGTGGAACGGTGTAGGGGTGAGCTAATAGCTGCCTGGATGTCTCAGGGCTGCTTTGGTTGGGCTCGCTCACGAGGGGCCTGGCTAGCGCCATGAGGACGCGACTTGCCACCACCTCTAGGGCGCCATTCCACGCGCCGCAGTCTTGGAAAACCAGGCTGGCTGCATGCTGATGGACCTGAGGGGGAAGTCCTGCTACCCCGAGGTTGCCCCTGTTGCTGTGGCGGTGTCTTACGCCAAGGCTGTTCCTACTTGGCCACTTATTGGCCATTTGCTGTGATGCCTCCCGTGCCTTGGCGGAGCATTGTAGTATCTCTTCCACTACTGGACCAAACATGTGTCCGGGAGTGATTGGAGCGCCCTCAAGGGGGCCTTATCAGGCTCCTGCACTCTCGCCTGCGAGAGCCAGAGCTGTCTTCTGGCCACCACCATGGAAGCAATGCTCCTGCCTTGCGCCCGCGCATTTAACTGGGCCAGCCTTACCAGCAGCTGGCTGACAGTACCCAGCTCGCCTCTGAGGGCCGCAGAAGGGCACTCAGGTAAATCCCTTATCAGTGCCGCCTGGTACACCATCAGTAGACTGGCTATATTGGGAAGCATGGCTTGACGCAGTGGCACACAGGAGTACCCTTAAGGTGTGATTCTGTGTGTCCTGCCACTGATTGTAGGGACATGATGGGGTAACTTTGGTAAGCCCAGACATGTGTTCGGTTCAACCACGTGGCGTTGAAAGCAGTGTTACACAGGTGGAAGGAGCGCCTTTAGACCGGCCTCACTGCTCCCTACTGCATAGTAAGGCCGAACGCCTTTGTGAGCTCTGCAGGAAGCATCGCAGGAGCAGGAAAGACCGGAGCCCCCCAAAAGGTAGATGCACTTCCTTGATGAAGTCAGGGGGAATGCCGGAGCATCCAGGGACTGATGGGACTGGGCTGCTCTGAGAAGAGGACTAGGACCGAGAGCGCCGGGGAAGCTCTGTCTGGGGCAACAATCGATTGCCACGAGTGAGGGGTTGCTCTGTCAACCACAAGACCACATTGCGTTCATTCAGGGTCCATCAGCTCAGATTCAATAATTCTGGTTACTGAGTACTACATCAGCCTCGACACTTGTCCCCTTCCAGGATTTTTGTAGAAGCATCTCTGGAGACGAAGTCAAATATTCACAGTCCTTCTGCAACGCTACCCTGCATTGGCATGGGAAACTAGCCCATGGAGGTTCAGGGGGTGAGGCCGTTGGTTGGCTGGAGAGGGCCAGAGGGACTGCCCCCAGAGGGCTTCTTTTCTTGCTTGGGGCTTTTTAGGTCCAGCTGTAGCCAGGGACATAAGCAGGGACTGCTGTCCCATTCATGACTTCATCACTGCGGGGGACGTAAAGGGACAAGGCTTTGGAAGCTACCTCGGATCTAAAAATCCCGTTACCTCCCTGTCTCGAGGGGAAGGATCCCTATTCCCACCGACTAGCACAGTCGCGCGATTTCGGGACTGTTTCTCCTTTGCTTCGTGGAGAGCTGCAGGCGCGCCTGAGGACTGAATGCTAGATGGTTGCGTTGGGGGAAGAGCCCATCTGGAGTTGGCTTCTCTACGAAAGGCTAAGGGCTCGTGGAGAGCTGCAGTCGCCCTGGCGGCGCGGGCGAGTCGTATGGCAGACTGGCAGAAAAAGGACCTAACTCCACCAGGCTCGCAGATCGCGGCGATCGCAGCTTCGCGGCCTTTTAAATTGCCATGCACTAGTCCATGTGGGTTCAGTGGCTGGTAGGATAGCTCGTGCCTGACAGGACGTGCAGCGGTGTGAATGAAAGCACGACATTTTTGGCGCGAAACGGCACACGTGCACATCGACCGAGCTCCAATCAAAAAACGTTCTGTCTTCGATACAATGGGAAAACGGTTCTCATGCGTCAAGCATTGGTAAAGTCAAGGTTGTATTAGCACTCATTACAGTCGAGCGTTCAATGCGCCGATGTAGATACGCCGAGCGTCAGCGGCCGTAGTGTCGAGCGCTTGAGAGTCGACGCCGGTGGCATGCATCGCAAGCGATTGAAAGACATTGCACCGAGCGTCGAAAACACCGAAGGTCGATGGTGCGGAGCTCGAGCGTCGACGTCGAGCATCCGAGACCCAAAGAGAGAGAAGCGGCTGCACCAAGCGCGGGGGGGAAAGCACTACACCAATGCGCCGAAGCGCCCTTGACACCCCGCAGAGCGAAGTAAGTGTGGAGAGACACAAGCACAAGACGCTTAAAACGAGCTGACACGCAGCCAGAGTGGAGACGCTCGTGCTGGTACGGTGCGTCGCATTGTAGTATCTCTTCCACTACTGGACCAAACATGTGTCCGGGAGTGATTGGAGCGCCCTCAAGGGGGCCTTATCAGGCTCCTGCACTCTCGCCTGCGAGAGCCAGAGCTGTCTTCTGGCCACCACCATGGAAGCAATGCTCCTGCCTTGCGCCCGCGCATTTAACTGGGCCAGCCTTACCAGCAGCTGGCTGACAGTACCCAGCTCGCCTCTGAGGGCCGCAGAAGGGCACTCAGGTAATTCCCTTATCAGTGCCGCCTGGTACACCGTCAGTAGACTGGCTATATTAGACAGCCTGGCTGCCTCCGTGGCCACAGAGTACCCTTTTTTAAACACACAGTATAAATAATATTTAATAATTATAAATAATTATAATAACAGAAGAAGACAGAGACCACGAGGTTACACAAAAACGCAATGCCGAAGCAAAGCATGAAGGATATAAATGTAATATATAAAAAATATATAACACAATTATAAAATCCAGTAACCAATAATAAACGTAACTGAAATAAACTCAGAGAAGGGGCCAAAACCAACTTCTCAAGCCTAAGCTTGTGAGTACAGACAGTCACGGGCTCTAGTACCTACCGCTACCAATGCTGAAGACAAAAGAGGAAGAGAGTCTCTGCGCGCTGCGTATAGTAAGCTCCCAGGGGGGCGGGCTTACACGGCAGCTTTGCTATAAAGCTCAGCCAATCCCTACTACCTGACAGCAATGTCCCATACGTTAATGATTATTTTTTAATTGAAAGGGAACCAACTTTTTGTCTAATACGTTATAGCAGGTACTGTATATAAAATATAAAAAATACATCCCATCAGGACATTTATCATCCACAGATGGACGGATTGGTGCAAGGATTTAATCAAACCTTGAAGCAGATGCTAAGATGTTTTATAACACAAGAGCAAAAACATTGGACATCACTTCTTCCCTACCTCCTTTTTGCAGTGGAGAGGTGCTGCAGAGCTTGACAGGGTTCTCCCCCTTCGAGCTCTTGTACAGCCGACAGCCTCGCGGCATCCTCGATCTGTTGAGAGAGGGATCAGAGGAGCACAAAGGCTTATCCAAAAATGTAGTGAAGCATGTGCTCCTACTAAAACATCGCCTGGATTTGGTCGGTGATTTGGCCCAAGACATCCTCAAATCGTATCAGCACTGGCAACAGCAGCATTATAATAAAAATGCACTAATTCGACCCTTTCGACCAGGAGACAAGGTAATGCTGCTGCTTCTCTCATCAGAATCAAACTTATATACTAAATGGCAGGGGCCATATGAAGTGATTCGGACTATAGGAAAGGTGATTTATGAAATTAGATAACCTGATCACCATAATGAACGTGAAATTTAGCATGTAAATTTATTAAAGCACTGGCTTGCAAGGGACGTCTTATATATAGCCCCAGGCAATGTAGAGGATGATGTAGGCCCCTGTCCAGACACTCCTAACACTAAAATTATTTTGATGGGGGGGAACAATGGGTTCCAGATCAGCAACGGGAGCTGCATAAGCTTATTGAGGAGTTCAGCAATGTTTTTTTTGACATGCCCTGCAGGACGAACTTAGTTGAATATGACATTGTCTCTCCCTCAGGTGTTACAGTACGAGAGAGACCTTACCAGATCCTGGAAAGTCAACAAAGTGGTGTTCGCAAAGAGGTATAGGATATACTCAAACTTGATGTAATTGAGCCTTCCAGGAGCGAGTGGTGCAGTCCAATTGTCATAGTGGCCAAGAAAGACGGCACCAATCACTTCTGTCTGGACTTCCAGAAGGTAAACCCTATTGTCAAGTTCGATGTGAACCCTATGCCTCAGGTTGACAAACTTCTGGATAGACTGGGAAAGGCGACGTTTATCTCTACTCTGGACCTGACAAAGGGATATCCCCATAACCTGTAGTTCTTGAGAGAAAACCGCATTTTCAACACCAGAAGGGCTGTTTCACTTTATAACTATAAGACCTGTGCATAAGAGGTACCTGCAGTTCGCTTTTCAAGGAACAACATATAAGTTCAGTGTCCTGCCATTTGGCCACTCTGTACTTTTTTTCAAAGTATATGGAAGCTATCCTGGTCCCATTGAGACTCAAAGGCATCAGAGTGCTCAATTACCTGGATAACTGGTTCATTGTGTCCAGTCTCCAGCAGAGGCAGAGGCCCACATGGAGCTCACCTTCATTGGTTGAGCCGGTCTGTGAATCATGCAAAGAGCCAGCTCACACCTTTTCAGACAGCCTCCGATCAGGGAGTGTGCTTGGACTCCAGGTCCATGCAGTCCAAACAGTGTGGAAAAAAGCTGCCTTTTTGGAGTTTTTTTTAACTCAACAGAGCGCTTACAGTAGTGACGTTCTAGAGACATCTGGGCTTGATGCAACAGCTTCACAGTCCTTTCCATTGAGTCTCCTGTGCATGCGCCCTCTCGAAACACGGTTCAACAGCAGGGATATTCAGCCTGCACTGAACCATCACCACCTAATGACAGTGTCTCGCCATTGTCTGATGGCACTTTCTTGGTGGACACAGTCTGCAACTCTGTGCCTAGGCATATTGCTGGGCAGCCTCCAGCCTCGGCTGGGCGCTGTTTGGAATGGCAGGGAGGCACGGGGGGTATGGAACCCCTCTTCAGAGGGTCTCCCATGTAAATCTTTTGGAGTTGCAGGCAATTTATCTGGCCTTGCAGAAGTTTTTGCAGGAGGTTCAAGGAAGACATGTGCTTGTCCATACAGACAACACTACTGTGATAAACCACCAGTCTCCATCTCATAGCCCTCAAGCTTTTGCTGTGTGCGCATGAGAACCTCCTCTCACTGCGGGAAGTACACCTGCCTGTGTAGATAAACTGGGCGATGAACCTTTCAAGGGGAGTTCCCAGCGCATCACAGTTGAGGCTTCAACCTGAGGTGGTGAGCCTCATTTGGGAGAACTTTGGGAGAGCAGAGATAAAGCTCCTTGCCTCTCAGGAATTGACCCACAGTCCCCTTTGGTTCACCATGCTCCCACTGTATCTGGAGAAAATCAGGCAGGAATGGGCCATGGTGCTCTTAGTAGCCCCTCTAAACTCTCTCCTCCTCAATGAGCCTGTAGTAGGTCTTTTATATTCTGTGGCTGGGCCCTTAATTACCCATTAATAAAATAATTACATTAAGGCTTCAGTCACATTCCCACGCGCTTTCTCGGGATGTCCACCCGCATTTAAACATAATATTAACAACAACAACAACACCACAAATTAAAATACATACATAAATAAATTAATATACACAAGGGGTGGGCACCCCGTCACACTCGCCCCACCAGCAGCACACATGGCCCAACTAAAGTTCTGAGGTGGGAATGGAGGCTTCCTCTGGCCTCCCAGTGGCAACCCCGGCCAGTAGCATGCACACGGTATCACCCAGCGGTGGCGTGCAGACTTCTCCAGGTGACGGCGAAAAGGCGACACCAGGCAACAGAGGTCCCAGACCCCCATCCTGCGGCAGCTCCGGACCCTCTGACAGCACCAGCTCCAGACCCTCTGGCAGTTAACTCAGGAAGGGAACCCCTGGCCATGAAGGTGGCAGCGGCAGCTCCACTTCTCCCTTGTTTTCTGTAGCTGGTGGATCCCTGCTGCTTTCCAGCAGCGCAAAGGCTGCTGCTAGATTTAACACCATCCCAGACAATGACGTGGAGACATCCCCAGGCGGTGTCGTGGAGGCATCCCCGGGAGGTGATGTGCAGGCTGCACCGAGTGGTGCTGTTCAAGCATCCCCGGACGATAATGAATAGGCATCCCTGGACAATGGCGAACTGGCATCCCCGGGCAATGGCAAATGTATCCCTGGGCGATGGCGAACAGGCGTGCAGCGATGATCCTCCTTCCTGCATCAGGTGCACCAGGGTAACAGGCTCCTGGCTCCTGGCTCCTCTGGCCGCTGTTGCTATTGCTGATGGGATGGTGGGAGCAGCAGTCTACCTCCCTCTGCTGGTGGTGGAGACTGAGGCAGCTCCTGCTCGTTCCTCTCCTGATGGACAGGGCAGCGGGCCACGTAGTGCCCTCTAGGGGTGTAAAAGTTTAAACGTTTAACATTAGTAAAGTGTCAAACATTTTAAATTTTGCTTAATCATTTCAGCTTTGTCAAAAATGTGCAGGTCAAATATTAAAAAGGTGTTGTCTATAAATAAATTTATTTTTTATTATCACTTCCTACCTTTGTCACGTTGCATCACTGTCATTGGAGATTCACCTCCCAAAGTCCAGCGTGCTTTTGGTCACGTGACGAGTCTGCTTCTACTTAAAACTGAATCTAGCGTGGAGAAGGTGGGGCCCAGACATGCAAGCAAAATGTTAGGAAATATGATAAAATTCTGGCTGAAAATAGCACGGTTGATTATTGAGACAATCGCAAGTGGCATGCAACCAATTTCAATTTGTGGAAGATACCGGGTTCAACTTTAATGTCTTTTGTTGAGCCAGATTATAGAAGGCTGTGTTGATCTTTTTTTTTTTTTTTTGTGCTATTCTGAGACTCGAGCGATGTTAATACGTTTTTTTCTTCTTTTTTTAGAAGATTGCGTCCATTTTATGTTTTATTTTTTTAAATCTTTTTTTACTGCTAAGTACAAACTATTGCTATTAGTATTTTTTTAAAAGAATATTGATTCTTTGAATTAACGTGATACTGTACTTGGAATAAAGTCAGTTTGGTGTGAACATAACTAGTCCTTGCCTCTTTTACATACAGTAAGTAGGATAAATTAGCGATTGGATTTTATCGCTGTTTGAATAATTAGACTGCATAACATTGCTGTAATAATTCAATGAATGCTTGACCTCTAATCAAAACAGACCATTATCGTACCACTGATACTATTATTTGTTCATTGCTTCACTGTTTTTATACATTTATTCATGTAATTTAGGCTTAATTTAGTAATTTATTTGATTAAATTTAGTTATTGTTTTCTGTCAAACAACTTAATGGGCTTTTAAATAGGCCAAGCCTTAATTTTCCACGTACATATGAGATCGCAACATGTTAATAAGCAATTAATCTTTGTTAAAGCTATAATGAAAAATAAAGTGTTTTGCTGACAAACTATTACAATCATTATGATGAGTAACTGTATTTAAATTAATAAAGATGAGTCGCTTCGGCATTTAAATGAAAAAGTAAGACTTACCATTTAAAAGCCCATTTAGTTGTTTAATAGAAGAAAAAAAAAATTAAACCAATTTTACTATCAAAGCATTTCTCAGTTGTGATTGTGATACACAAATGGACTAACAGGTATCAATTATAGGGCTGCTACTATTAAATCGAAAACCGATTTTCTGATTGATTCCATTCCTCATTATATACATCGATATAAATATTGGATAATCGATTCAATAATTACATGTTTGTAATGCATAGTTAATAACATTATTTAAGTTTATCAGCGCGATTATTATTCTAATAGCAATTGATTTGAGATAAGTGTATCTTACTTGAGGGGCATATATATTTTATGCTTACAACATAGACATAGAGGTGAGTTACTCCTTCAATTTTTTTGCCCTAGCTACTTGTTCCTAATGGTAATGCACAAGGTAGCCTTTGGTTGTAGCATTCCAGTCCATTTAGGTAATCTTTTCAGATAAGTCAGGCCACAGATTTAGACAACTTTTTCCTTCTTTACTGTTTTTTTCTGTGTATTGACAACCTGCCACCCCCAATCTACTTTTCAGTAGGGGTCCTGATTTAACTTTTATTTTTCTAAAGCAACCTTTTCCTCAGTTTGATTCACTTGTTTATAACCTTTTGCGGTTTGTCATGGGTCTACATGGTTGTCATGATTTCCATTACGTGAGAGTAGATGTTAAAACTTTATGCTGATTTGAATTAAGTGGAGAAAAACACTTAAAGTAAAAAAGAAAAAATCTAAAAAGATAAATAAATAAGAAACCATATTACAGTTAATGGTAGTATTCTTACCTCAAATAATGAACTCCACACACAAAATTAACTATTCCAAAGGATGTAAGATGAGTGGATGGTAGTTTACATGTTATTAGATGAAACCACTGACACCACAGAGTGAGCAAAGGTAAGCAGAGTAAGACAGATCTAAATGATAGTGCTTAATAAAGGGCTTGAATTAGATTAGTTTTGCCTATGTAGTAGTCACTCCCCTTACTAAATGGGCCTTGTGGGATCCTGGAGTGAAAATCTGGGAACATGACTGTTTTCTTCTGAGGCATGTGGTTATCTAGATAGGGTGAGAGTTTACAGCTGAGGGTGGGAACCTTTATCTAGACACCACAGGGTAGGATCCCACAGATCATACAACAAGTTAGGAACCACACAAAACACAGAAAGGGGGCATGGGTAGGGAACAGCAAGCCCAATCTTTTCCTGGTGAGTGAAATTGTCCCCACTGCGTCAAAAATTTTAGGCAATAACTAACCAGCTACTTTCATTATTAAGAGACATGCTTTGCAGCCCAAGTACTGCTTTGACTTCATGGATTTTACTCCAATAACAATAAATCAATTAATCACACCTGTGGGCTTTGCTTTATTAAAAAATAATAACAAGATATCTTTGCAGCGACATGACCATACACACCTGAAGTGACACAGGTGCGATGCGACAAATTTGAAAACTGCCAGATCTATAAAACTACAAATAATTGCTATTTACAAAACTATGATCAAGACAGGTACATATTTGTCAACATCATGTGGACATTATGAATGTCTTCGCTGATGGCATTTCAACATATATGGCAATAAATCATACATCCCTGGCTTATCCAGTTCCTTCGAAATGAACAACCATATATTATCTTTCCTCTCTGTATCTTTATAATTGCATTTATCTTTATCATAAAGCTCTGGGTATTTTTCAAGTATTATTTTTTCATCAATTCTATTGATTTTGTGTCACCCTGGTGTTGCCCTCACATCGCCTGTCGTATCGTTTGTGGTGTGAAAGATACTTATCAAAAGCATAGATTCTATAAATATTGTTGCATCGCTGCACATTTTCAATTGTCGCATCACATCTGCTGTGTAGTGACCATTAATCTAGCCCAGTGAATTTCAGTGAATAGCTGAGCATGAAGTGCTCTCAAGACCTGAAATTGTGGAGGAAGTGACAACCCCAGTTTTCTGCACTGTGCCACTGTATGTATCAAACTGTTGTAGAACACTAGTAAACTGCTTTTAAACTGTGTGACTGTCTTTTGTAATGGAGTGCACTTCATTATATATTCAGGAGCAGAATGGATCCAGTCTGGGTCCTATATTGAACAGAATAAAGACAGAACAAAGCCCACCAACATTCAACAGGACCAATGCCTTTACTTCAGGCTTCCAAAGTATCATCGATGCATATGGAGTGGGGAATTACCAAGAAATAAACCCAGGTGAGAATACTAACCTTTATTAACATTCACCATCAGCAGTCAGTGTTGAGGACGTAGTTTCAGTGACTTTTATGCTGATGACATGAAAAACCCAGACCCAAGTTGGGGAGTGTCAGAAATGCAAAACTGGCAACTGTCTTTGTGCTAGGCTACATACAGCATACACTGTGTATTTCAATGTATTTTACCCTTGAAAAAAAACACAATAGTATTGCAGCCCCTTTTCCTTGGCAAATGCCACTCCAGCGAATAGGGGAGTTGCAGGAAACCAGCTAAATGATTCAGCTAATTCAGTTAATAAACCAGTTCCAAATTTGGCACTAGAAATGTTTCCCACACACGTTATTTTATTTGGATAATTAAGTGTTGCGCGTACACACACGCAAATTGTAGGAGACGGTAATTAAAGATAGTTTTTGTCATTTTTTATTACAGAGATTTCCCTGGAAAAAATGTGCAAGAACAACTGTAAAAAGTATTTTATTTAACAATAAAATAATGTTTACAACTTGGGTTTGGAAGGATGGACAAACCCCCCCACATTTATCACTTCATCTAATTGAATCATATCAACTAATGAAACTAAATTGAATAATCACCGCTAGCATAAATAACCTATTTACTCACCATTTTGCATTTTCTTCTTTCACATTCGCCATGGAAGATATACTGGATTACAATATCTCAGACAACGAAGATTTAACTGTTTCTCCCAAACAGAATCCTCCTGCGGCCCAACTTGCTTTGGTTACCCCCCTCCCCCTTTGTAGCTGATTCGATCTGCAATAATTCCAACCTCGACTTTCTCGGCCTCCGTGGCGGAGTCTCCACAATCCTCAAGATCTGCTCCAATGTGCAGCTATCAGTCAGCTCGAAAGCTGTCTCTGGTTCTCCGCAGCACTCAATTTGCTACCCGCTCTCTAGCTCCAGATATCAAGAACTGGAATGTTCCAAAACTCCAGCAACAGCTTTGCAATAATAATATCCCTTTTCAAGACTTCAGCTAGCAAAGAGCATCTATTCAATATTTACCTCACCTCTCTGCAGTCATGTCCCAGTCGCTCCCACTATGACGTCAGTTCTGATCGCTGCCTCCCAAGACCTTCCAGCTCTCTGTCACCGTGGACGCAGACATCTTGGGATACATAACCCTGCTGCTCTAACTCCCGCTGTTTCTGCTTTAATCAATCAAGACGCATTTTAGCATCCGCATCAGTTCAGCTACCTGCTTTAGCCACAGGCATCCAACAGGCCCCTGCGGTTGTATCAGCCCCTGTAAAATCCAGTAGGAAACAGTTTTTGGCCACTGTTTAACCAGATGGCCTACCCTCCCTATCAGGTTTATCAGATGTTCAAAACGTTAAATTGTTGACAGTGGGTGTTCAGAGAACTCCCAGAGCTTCATCAGCTCATCAATATTTTACATCCAATGCTGGCGTCCAACAGGCCCCAGCAGCCGTTCATCCCTCCTTTCTTCTGTGTGCATCCAACAAGCCTTCACCACACTCCTTCCCTGTTGTCTATCCTCTGTGGGCACCAGCCAGGTACACTAGCTTGTAACTGCCTCAGTTCTTACAATCAGTTTAACCTCTCAGTGTAACATTTTTAAAATGTCATATCCCTTTAAATTTAAATGAACCAATTTTAATGTTTAAAATGTGTTTGTTCAAATATTTTATTTCTAACTATTTTTTTTGGCCCCACAGTGCCTAGCCATACATTTTGTCCTTCATGGGTATTCAACAGGCCCCCACTTTGTTTCCTCCATCTTTTCTGTCCACTGAGAACATCAAGCAGGCCCCTGTAGCCCCCCCTTCTGTCCTTTTTTCAACAGCCTTCCTTAGTCCTTCAATCTTTCTCCTCTCATTCCTTGATCCCTCACACAGGTTTTCTCTCAGCTGTTTCTCTGCCTCCTTCCGACAATGCACTTTTCTTAAACCCAAATCCCGTCTCTCTCTCTCCCTGCAGATATTAACCTTGTCTCTTTACTCACTAACACACTTGACTCTGTTTGCAACAGGACCGTTGATTGTGATGATCTTTCTGCCACTTCAAAATCATGAGAACCCCGGTTATTTCTGAACCCTTACAATTTCTGAATTTTTTTGCCTTTCAGCCATTACAGAGACATTATTTGTGTCTCCTTAAGTTCAAATGCAAAACTAGCTTATAACCCCTTACAGAGGGCAGATAGGGTCATGGTTACTATGGAACAAAGATAGGAACAATAATGCCTTGGAAGCCATCAAGTTTTATTTATTTATTTATTTATTTTTATTTGTACACTAAGTTATATAGGAAGCGGTTGTTTCCGTTATTTTGACAAAAGGTATTTGAAGGGTGTCACGCTACACGAAGTGGCTGAAAACGGTTACATTTTTAAGATTTTGAGAAAAATGTTGGGACACCGGGACTTTGTGGAAAACCAGGACTGTCACAGCTAAACCGGGACGTCTGGTCACCTTAGCTACCTATAGTAAGTATTCACCCCCTTTGGACGTTTTCACAGTTTGTTGTGTTACA
The DNA here is from genome assembly GCF_017654505.1 of Polyodon spathula. Classification (NCBI taxonomy): domain Eukaryota; kingdom Metazoa; phylum Chordata; class Actinopteri; order Acipenseriformes; family Polyodontidae; genus Polyodon; species Polyodon spathula. The sequence goes on along the minus strand of NC_054537.1, from coordinate 48,082,284 downwards.
ACCTGAAATATTGATGCAGTTAAATTGAATTTTTTTCCCTTTGATTTACACAACCTACTCAACACTTTGAAGAGGCAAGAGAATTTTTATTGTAACAGTTAATGAAAAATAAAAAAAAAACTGAAATGTCTTGGTTAGACAAGCATTCACCCCCTTGAGTCAATACTTGGTAGAACCATCTTTGGCAGCAATTACAGCTGTGATTCTTTTGGGGTAAGTGTCTACCAGGTTTGCACACCTGGATCGTGTAATATTCGCCATTCTTCTTGGCAATATTGTTTAAGCTCTGTCAGGTTGGATGGGGATCATTGGAGGACAGCAATCTTCAAGTCTTGCCACAGATTCTCAATCAGATTCAAGTCCAGGCTTTGACTGGGACTCTAGGACATTCACTTTCTTGTTTTTAAGCCACTCCAGTGTCGCTTTGGCTGTGTGCTTGGGGTCATTGTCCTGCTGAAAGGTGAATCTCGGTCCCACTCTTAAGTCTTTTGCAGACTGAAGCAGGTTTTCCTCAAGGATTTGTCAGTATTTAGCTCCATCCATTTTGCCCTCTACCCTGACAAGCATTCCAGTCCCTGGTGATGCGGAGCGGCTGGCAACCACAGGCGATGCAGAGCGGCAGGCAACCCCAGGCGATGCGGAGCGGCAGGCAAACCCAGGTGATGCGGAGCAGCAGGCAACCCCAGGCGATGCGGAGCATCAGGCATCCTTGGGCAAAGCGAGGCAGGCATCCTTGGGTGAAGACGTGAAGGGAGTCAGGACAAGCTGGGGTGTTGGTTTTGGCCCTTTTCTCGGCCATTGCGGCCGGGCGGTTCTTCCCCGTGCTTCCCTCAGCAGCCTATGCAAGGGCTGCTGAGGGCCGCCAGCATCTAGTCCTTGTCCTTCTGGTGAAGGGTTAGGTAGCTCCAGATCTCCTCGTGATGGTGGGGGAAGTGATACCAACAGGCATTCATCCTCTGCTGGTGGAAAGGGACCCAGCAGGCATTGACCCTCTGCTGGTGGACGGGGACCCAGCAGGCATTCACCCTCTGCTGGTGGACGGGAACCCAGCAGGCATTCACTCTCTGCTGGTGGACGGGAACCCAGCAGGCATTCACCCTCTGCTGGTGGAGGTGGCAGACATAGAGGCAGCACCTGCTGCTCTGCTCCTGGCTTTGGAGGAGGCAGAGGCAGCTCCTGCTGCTCTGCTCCTGGCGGTGGAAGTAGTGGAGGTGGGAGCGGTGTGTAGTCTCCTGGCAATGGAGGTGGGAGCGGCATGTAGTCTCCTGGCGGCGGAGGTGGGAGCGGCAAGTAGTCTATCTTTGTTTCAGGAGACTGGTGCGGCTTTCCCTCTCTTGCAGGGGACTGGTGCGGCTCTTCCTCTCGGGGCGAAACCAGCAGGTATTTTTCTGCTGGTGGTGGAGGTGGAAACAGCACGCAATTTTCCTCTGCTGGTCGAGGTGGAAACAGCAGGTATTCTTCCTCTGCTGGTGGAGGTGGAAACAGCAGACATTCTCCCTCTGCTGATGGAGATGTGGGCTGTGGACGCTCTGCCTTCCCCTTTGTGGGCTGTAGACACCTGTGCCCCCCGCTTCTGAGTGCTGGGTGCTCAGACTCCTCCCACCTCATCCTCTGGCTCCTGCTCTGGGCCGTCCTTGTCCTCATGCCCATATGCAATGCACAGGGTGCACCACCTTGACTCCTTCTGCTTCCTCCTCACCTTTCCCCCTCTCTGCCTCCTTCTCCTCGCCTTCCTCTCCTGGGCCGGTTCCTCCTCTCCCTCTTGGTAGGGACAGCGCACCACCAGGTGTCCAAACTCCCCACAGACAAGGCACCAGCCTTGGTCCTCTAGACCACCGAAGAGGTCCTCCAGTTCCTGGCAGCCATCTCTCCAGCTCCAGCTTTCCATTTCTATTATTATTTTTTTATTTTTTTTTATTTTTTTTTGTAATGCAAAAACACAAAAAAACACCAACCCTGTTTCTCCCCGACTCCCCCCCAAAAAAACTGCAGTCCCTGCTCTGGTCTGCGACAAGGAGGCGCTGGTAATCCCTGTTCTGAAACCACGTGTCACACAGGCGGCAGGAGTGGGTGACATCAGACCAGAAACAGGAACCAGGAAATAAATAACAGAGAGGTGGAGTTGGGTGGAGCTGAGCGATTGGTACCGCTCAGCATTTAATAATTTAAACAAGCAGAAAATAAAAGGTTGCAAAGACAAAACACACAGGACACTGCACTTTCACCAAAATAAAGAGACAAACAAAATGGACCACACAGACAAACACAATGAGCTGATATTTAACTATTATTATTATTATTATATCCTCCGTCTCCAATCCCGTTCTCCACTCACCGAACACACAACCCAGAGTGAGTGAAAAGATGCAGCTTTTATGAAGCTGTACCGAGACTCGATTGCTAATCAATCATTCAATTGGAGTCTTGGTACAACTGCACATGAATTAATAAAAGTGCAATTCCTCGTGCTCACATATTATTTTACTTGCACGTAAAGTGCTGTGCAATCCTACTGCCTAAATACAAAATATACATTTTAAACACTTGTGCTACAACCCATATTTATATCCCATGTATTTTATACATAAACACCAACATTAAAAGCACTACATACAACAGAAAACACTTATAAACATAAATGGGGCATGACACTCCACCACAGTGTGACATTGTGGCAAAGTGGTTGGTAAGGGGAACAGGTGTAGCAGTGATGCAGTGCAGGAGTGATGAACAGACAACGGTAATTCAGTGAACAAGTGTTTATTTGTGCTGTTTCCAGGTCTGGTAACCATCAAATAATAAATCCCCGGCAGTACACAACAATGTGTAAAGCGCAGGGATGGTGAAGAACACAGTACAGTCTCAAAACAAAAACAAAGGCATGGTCACCAGTCCTGGGTGATATTCAAACATGCAGGTGCTCTGTGCAGTGATGCTCCGGATAGTGCTTTACATGGCGACAGCTCCGGAGGTGTGCGTTAACTGTCTAGTGGCGCGAGAAAAGACAGACAATTATAAACAAACAAAGACAACACACAACACGTATTTCACTCTGAGAGCTCCTCTCTCAGTCCTTCTCTCCTCACGTTACCCAAACAAAGGAAAAGATCAGCGTTACCCTGGCCCCTATATGTAATCCCGCATTATATCTAGGTAAACGGTTGCAGCTGCCTTATTACTTGCAGCTGCCTCTCGTTTACCTTTCAAATCAATACGGTCTTACAACAGAGTCTCGCTTCCTTCCAGGCTGACCCACTTCCCTGACCCGGAAACGAACTGTCAGGACAGCCCTTCCAGATACTTCTCCTCTCGTTCTTTAGCGCCCTCACAGGTCGGGAGGAAGATTCATCACCAGAACTCATATTTCTGTCACAGACATACAGATGGACAGAGGCACGGACAGAGAGGCACCCCTGTATATCACCAGAATCGGATATTTCAAAAATGGCATTACCATATGTACATGTAAAAATGATAACATACCTACAAATGGACGGAGAAGCACCTCCATAAATTCCAAATTTTGATATGTTTAATTACTAAAGAAAGTACTTGGCAAGTTTCATCACTTAATATGTTGTCCTGGTTCCCACAGGGCACAAAGGCTTTCCCATTTTAACAATCTTAGCAGAGTGTTCTTGTAAAATATTAAAAAACTATATCATAGAATAACAATTTATTTTAGAAGTTGATGGTCCATGTTTGAAAGCAACACTTTTTGTTGCTGCAACAGATTCATATGACAACCAGCAGGCTGTGCAAAGCAATTGCTTGCTGCACATTTTTTTCATCTCTCGGGTTTCCCTGAATAAATACATAAATGAAGAGAGATGAGAAACAAATGAGTTGAGAACTACAGCATTAGTCAGGACAACAGGCCTATAGTCTATGATTATTTGCAATAGATTGAATCGCAGCAGGATGAAAACACAATCTGTTGCTTTGCACTGTCAGTTAAATTGGATGAGCTCCATTAAGCTTTATCATGCAAACTAAATTGTTTCCTGAAAAATGCTGAGAAATGACATGATTGCGGTATAAAATTAAAGTTTGGACCCCACCCCAATGCCTCCATGATTTTATGAATATACATACATTGACTGTTGTAATACATTTTCTCAGTGAGAAGTTTCAGTGGGTTACAGAGCTTTTTGCTTTCTTTCTACTCATTTGGAATTAATGTATTTTCCATTTTATGCCATGACAAAAACAATTTCATTTTCTACCTCCAGCTCCATATAGCATTGTTACCTTCCCATTCCTGTTTGCTGTGATGTTTGGAGACTGTGGACATGGACTTATCATGACTCTATTTGCTATGTGGATGGTTATGCAAGAAGAACCATTTAAAAAGCTGAAGAATGAGGTATCAGTTACTATGTGTTAATATCTTTAATATTGACCAGTTCCTGTGTACTATTCTTTAAAAAGAAGTTATTACTTTGGTGCATTGAGCATGTGAGAAGCCTTCCAAGTGGATAAAGTCCGAGTCTGAGCAAAAAGAGACAGTTGTTTCAATGCACACATACAAGTGTTTGTCTGTCTGTCACAAAGACGGCATGAGTGGGGGACGTCAGACCAGAAACAGGAACCAGGAAATAAACGACAGAGAGGTGGAGTTTGCTGGAGCTGAGCAAGGATCTCAGCTTTTAATAGTGCACAGACAGACAGAAAATAAAAGGTTGCAAAGACAAACAAGACACAGGACACGGCACTGGTAGCCAAAATAAACAGACAAACAAAACGGACTAACACTAAACAACATGGTGAGCTGATATTTTAAATATTATTACTTTTATTATTATTATTACCTCCGTCTTCAATCCCGTTCTCCACTCACCGAACACACAACCCCGAGTGAGTGAAAACATGCTGCTTTTATGCAGCTGTACCGAGACTCGATTGCTAATCAATCATTCAATTGGAGTCTCGGTACAACTGCACGTGAATTAATAAAGTGTAATTCCCCGTGCTCATATATTATTACTTTTTACCTGCACGTGAAGTACTGTGCAATCCTCATGCTTAATTACAAATATACATTTTAATCACTCATGTTACACAGACCCGTTTATATCCTGTGTACCAAAGATTATACACCAACATTAACACACAACATACAACAGAAAATAGACACAGAACCTGGATTTTAATTAAGAGTTAGTTCTGCACTACTTGCTCTCTGAATAATGTGAAGGCTGCTATGTGCTTCCAGACTTCACTGTATATTCAAAGTGGCCGATGTCCCGTGTATCGCAAAAATGTCAGTGGCAGAGTGTGACAGAGAAAGAATGATTCTTAATATTAGATCTCCCTCCGACTTGCGAGGGCGCTGTGTAACGGGAACAGAGTATCCTGGACTGGATGGCCTGACAATTCATTCCCAGGGTTCGGCGGAAGTCGACCATCTAGAAAGAGGACGGAGCTACCGTACACTAAATCATTGACCCAGAAGGTTAACGGTGCAGCATCTGCAGATTGGAAGAGCAGGTGTACTTGTTAACCAAGGAGTCATGGTTGACAGTATTTAAAGGGGACATAGTGATGTGATCTGTTCCTTGTGGTGTTTATGCTAAGAACCAAAAGGACATATATTTGTGATTACAACCTTGAGTGTTTTTTTTGGTTTTGTCTGTGTTTAAAATGCAATGCTTGTTTATTTGTTAGACTAGACAGCTAACATGATCCGGCGCTGTCGCCCACGGCCAGCGCTAAACCCGGACAACCCTGCACTTTATATTTCTTTATTTTCCTGCAGAGTAATTCTGGAGATAGCTTCTAGATTCCTCCATTCACTGCTGGAAAAAAATAAAAACAAGGACTGTGCCTAAGCTTGTGAATGCTAAGCAGACAAGCCTGGTGTTAAATCTTGTTGACACAAATACAAAATTTGACATTGTCTCAGAAAGGCAGCCAATCTCCTGATTGTTGTGCATTTGGATTTTTTGCTTTCAATTACATTTGGCGTACTTATAATCAGATTTTAGCAGACAATATAAAAAGCATCTCAACTGTCTGGTGTCATTTTCTATTTACATAATGTTATTAAAGTTATTTAGTGTTGAAAGGCTATTTCTTTATAGCCACAGTCTGCCAGTGTTTTACTTGACAGGATATCTCAAACTCTACCAGTCCAAGGGGAAAAGACCTACCTAAGGAAACACCACGAAGAGCAAGCAGTCTCATAAAGAATTGGTTTCCCATGCATTTGCTGGCACATTAGATCTGAAGTGTACAGAAAAGTATATTGCTTCATTTCACTGAATTTCTCTGAATATATAATGGTAAATAAACTAATATAACATCTTTCAAACTAAGCAATGTCTGAAAGCAAAGCAGAAAACTAAAGAAACTGGCTGAAGTTCATCAGTTACCAGACATGCTTTTTCAGGTTGTTAGTTTTACTTCATTGCTTGTATAATAGAACAGAGGATACGTTCAAACCTAATTTATGTAGACAAGCTCCTGGATCAAAAGCCATAATGGCAGTGCATCACAGAACCCCACACATTACGCATGTCCCTTTGTATAAAATTATATTGAAGTAGAAACATTTTGATAGTTGTCTTTTTCTATTTTTCTTCAGCTCAGTGATACTATATTTAATGGTCGTTACATCATTCTTCTGATGGGGATTTTCTCAGTCTATACTGGCTTCATTTATAACGACTGCTTCTCCAAAACATTCAATATATTTGGGTCTGCTTGGAACGTTAAAGCTATGTTTAAGCCAAATGGACCTTGGAGGTAAGTGCTATAATTAATTCATAACTGAACTTGTCTGAAAAATAATAATTTGCAGAGATTGAAACTTGTTTTTAATTTTTTAATTTTATTTTAGCAACCACTCATTAGACAACTCTGCAGTGCTACAGCTGGATCCTGCTATCCCAGGGGTGTTTTCTGGATATCCTTATCCATTTGGCATTGACCCTGTGAGTATCTGTACCAGAACTAAGTGGTTTCAGTTTCACTTAGCAGCGAGAATCAATAGTTTATATGTATCTGCTTTGGTTCTTAAAGCAGCCAGATGTCTATAAAATGTATTATTTTTTTAAAAGCAGAAGTGTCTCTTTAGACTTCTTTTTGAAGATATCAAAATGTCAGTAATTAGTTTAATGTTCTGCTTCTACATGTACAAGTAGGTAGTTCCCAGAGCTTGCTTTTAATTCAGTGTGGAAATGAAAACAAAAATGGTAGTCCTATTTTAGCTAGTTAGCAAGTTTGTTTCTTAAAATAAATACTGATATAACCTTTTAAAATATATTTTCGTACTCTCTCTAGCACAGCAACAGACTACACACTTATTTATTTATTTATTTATTTATTTACAGATTTATCCTATTACCGCTTTAGGTTTGATGTTAGTACTTTATCCTCCAGGTTACTCATAATGTGGTTCAGGAAACCATGCATGGGCCTATTACCAGAAGTGTGGGAAATAGAGTTGGAGAAATATGAGCTTTACCTCAAAATATCAAAATCAAAGTGAAGTATTGAAAACAGCAAAACAACTCTTGAAAATTGTGTTACCTACAGTAAGATAGTTCTTTAAAGTCTTAGTACAGTACTTTCCTTTATACAGTGCTCCCTCATTACTGTATTTTATATTTTACAAATTTCGTTAATTAATGGTTGTGCCTTGTAAATAGCAAATTGGCATGTACAATTTTTTACAGCGTAAGGGACCTTCACTTATATAGTTTTCAATGTTTCATGTTTTTTATGTGAATGCAAATAAAGAAATAAAATGAAAGCAATGTTTAGCAAAGATAATCTTTTCTGTTTTTGGCTCTGTGTTTCCCATTTAAATGATTTAAGTGACACAAACTGCAACACTAGTAGGCACTCGAATACCCACAGGCTAATGTAAATATTCAGTGATGACTGGTGTCAAATTGGACAGAACATCCCAAATAAAATCAAATTAAAATTAAAAAAAAAACCTTTAAAGATGCAACCGTTTTTAGTACATGAAAAACAAGGCTGCATATTGGATTCAAGAATATAAACATTATGTAGCATCCTGCTTTTTTATTTTACCTTTAAGTTGGAATCTTGCAGTAACTATTAGTGCCAAGCTACGTCCCCTTCATTATTGGTTAACCTGCCTGCCAAATATAGTGCTTGCTTTTCTCAAAATAGAAAGGAGTTCTCTCTCTACCTCATATAAAACTGTACCTCCCGTGATCCTTGGAGGTTAAATGAAGAGCAGCTTTGTTACATGACAAAGAATGTATTTTGACAAAGGTTTACTGCTTGTTTTGCAGAAGCCAGGACTGCTCCAGAACAATACCAAGAATCATGTCAGGGACATAGATCCCCTGCCATGGCTCTAAATATTAAATTAGAGCTATCAATTTGCAGAACAATGTGATGGCCATGATATATATCAACAGCAGGGTGGGTCAAATCACATTGTAGGCCGGTGGCCATTTAGCCACTGGCTTTCAAAAGCTGGTGGCCAGGTGAACTTTTACGGTGGCCAACATTTTCAAATTTGGACAATATGAGGAGACATGTACATGTTGCACACACATTGCTTTTGCATGGTTCGTTTTCATGTAATGGATTTTTTTTATTTTAATTAATTTTAAATTGTGGGGTAGGAACTGTGTACAATCAATGTGACAGGGAACAAACTACATACAATTCCAGGGAACTATCTGCATTAAACACCAGGGAACTACATACATACATAAATGCCACAGTGAAGAATATACATGAAATGCCAGGGAACTATATATATATATATATATATATATATATATATATATAACATGCCAGAAAATACAACTATCATTCAAATACCAGGGAAGATAACTATATAAAATTCCAGGGAAGTAAACACATTTCTTTATTTTTCAGTTACTCTGTCATATGTACATTTATATTATTCTTTCAGAAAAGGGAATTTGCATAGGGAACTAAATATTATAGGGCAATGGGTACATTTAACGGAAATTGTGAAATCTGTGACAACCATAAAAAAAATACAGCCTTATCAATGGGCTGCAGAGGTGCAGCTCTCCAGCAGCACAGAGACATTTTTAAAAGCTGTCACGTTATTTTGAATGTCCGTATGGGCTGCAGAGCTGCACAGACACTTGACACTCCCTTCGTCCTTTGTTGTCAACCTACGATCTGAAGTTGGTAAAAAAAAAAAACATCTATTTGCTTTTAAAGTTTTTTTTTTTGTTTCATTACACTTGGCAAAAGCCATCTCTTCTGAATTGCAGATAAAGCAGAATGAATGACTGTCTTGTGCACATTACTATGGAAACAAATAAGGGGGTTGGGTCCACAAGTTCAATAATTAGAGCAAAATAATGTACAATTATTTAAAATAAGGTTTGAAAGCATTTTTCTCTTCTTTTTTTTTTTTTTTTTTTTTACAGATTTGGAATATTGCATCAAATAAATTAACCTTCTTAAACTCTTACAAAATGAAGATGTCTGTGATTGTGGGAGTTGTTCACATGCTGTTTGGAGTCATCCTAAGCCTAGTAAATTACATGTAGGTATCTTCCTTTTGAACGGCTTTTAAGAACAGCCTGTTAAGTTTGAGCCATTTGCATGTATTTATTATTTTAGCTGTTTTATTATTCAACTCTCAAAATAAATATTGATAGGATAATGCATGCCAAAAAGTAACATTTTATATTTTATGTGTTGCATTATTTCACATAATAGTACAGTGAAACTGGCCTGACAGAATTTGGATCTCTATTTTTTATTATTAGCAGTCCCCAAAGTAGATTGAGCCTAACTGTCTTTCTGTGCATGGGGAGTTTGTACTGAGGATTTAATTTTAATTTTATGTATTCTAACATTGATAACTGCCTTGGGCCTCAAAGAGGTGAATGAACCTAGGAAGTATAATTTGCTACAGTATAATATGTTTTTATTTCAAAACTTATTGACAGTTTTTATTTATTTTTTGGTATTTCATATTTTTAAACTCAGTGCGACTTCTTGGCTCCCTCTTGTACCTAATACAGCAATTATTTCTGTAAGTGTGCTGCATTTGAAAAGCTTGTTATTAGATAAATCTTGTTTTCAAGTTAATACGTTATATAGCTGTTGATACAAACAAGCACAGTATATATTATATAGTAATAGTAAAGAGTTAAGAGCTGTAGTTGGTAGGTAAATGACCTGTTTTGATGTATGCTTTTTTAACATGCATGGGAGGTGAGCACATTTCTCAAGGTGATGGTGACTGCAACTGTTCAGCAAAATGTATTTCTCCATCCTAGAATGTTTATAAGTGTAATTATGAGGAAAATGGTTTCAACATTGGCATTAACTTGCAATGTAAATTCACTGCAGCATATCAACCTTGGTAGAGGCTACCTGAAAATGTGGTTCAAATTGTAAGGGGCCTTAACCAAAAGAAAAGAGTAATTTGTTAAAGTGTGCTGTTAATGCTTTGCAGAGCCTATTAAATGTAATGGTCCATAATGCCATGTCACAAGTATTAACCTTCAAAATTGCTCTTTGTTGATTGCTTTTTAATATAAAACTTGGCAGGTGGCTGGATAGGTGGTTGATGGGACTGAAAAAAATGGCCCCTTCCTTACATTTCTTTTTAGTAGAAAGGCTAAGACCATAGCTTATTTGCTGTGTCATGCTAAGTTTTCATTGTGCTGTGTAAGCCTGTCTGTTTTGAAAGACATATGTGACAGGATGGCAAAGCGTTATTGAGACTCAGAGACAGTAACTGCGGGTTTAAAAGCTGGGGCGCACATTTATTAAACAAGAGTAAATTGAAACACTACTCACAGATCAAAATAAAAAGGTCAAACAAAATAAGTCAGGAACACAGACATCCACATAAGAAAATCCTTCACTCGTCTTCCACTATCACTGTGAGTTTTATTAAATACAGGAGCGTTCTCTCTCTCTCTCTCTCTCTCTCTCTCTCTCTCTCTCTCTCTCTCTCTCTCTCTCTCTCTCTCTCTCTCTCTCTCTCTCTCCCCCCCCTCCATGTGGCAGCAAAAACCTCCCTCTTAATGGAGTTTCTAGCTCCCTCTTTATATCATGTTGCTGTTCCCAATTACCACCAATTATCTAATTTGGGAACAGCCACATTCTCACATGTATTTAGCATGGATAGGAATTAACCCGATCCCTGCCAACCACCAACATCAACACATAAACCAAACACTATTTGTAAACAGGGCCCTGCCCTGCTACATACCTGAGAGTCCATCAACAGAAGGGGGGAGCCCGAGTGTCCAGCAACCGAGGGAGAGCAGCACCAGACTCTAGTGACCGAGGGAGAGCAGCACCAGACTCTAGTGACCGAGGGAGAGTTGCATCAGTCTCCAGTGACCGAGGGAGAGCCGCACCAGTCTCTAGTGACAGAGGGAGAGTTTCATCAGTCTCCAGTGACAGAGGGAGAGACGCACCAGTCTCCAGAGACCAACGGAGACTACCTGCTGCTCTTGCCTTCACCACCAGAGGGAGACTACCCACTGCTCCCGCCCACATGGAGAGAGATCAACACTCCTGTATTTAAAATAAAACTCACAGTGATTGTGAATGATGAGTGAGGGATTTTCATTTGTGGATGTCTGTGTTAGGGACTTGTTTTGTTTTACCTTTTTACTTTGCTGTGTGAGCAGTGTTTTGATCTACTTTTGTTTAGTATGTGTGCCTCAGTACTTAAACATGCAATTCCTGTCTCTGAGTCTCAGTAACGCTTTGCCATCTTATCACACATGTCTTTATGAAAGCATACACCCGCTACATATTATGTTTTTCAATCTGTGCTGTGTATCTTCCCATATACTAAGCCATACATGTATCAGTATTTAAACACATAAAGGATATTTCTGATATGGTTTGCCATTAATTGTTTTTACACCAAACCCAAATGCAGCAGCATGCATTGAGACAGAAAAAGATGACTTAATAAATGTGTTGCTTGTCTATATTGTGACTTTAATGCGTATACCAAATCTATATTATAGACAAGTAGTCTTAAAAATACACACACCCCTACACAGATACATACACAACTGTGGTAAACGATATTATACTGTATTTATATGGTATGTAGTAATGTTTAGTGGGTCAGTAAATAACTGCTAAGGGAAACACCATCTGGATTAATATAGAGTTAAAGTGTGCCAGCCATTAGATGCACCACATTATTAAAATAGACAGTGCTTTGCTTGCAGCAATACAATCTAAGCAACTTGAAAACTACGTTTGGTTCCTTTCAGCGCTGCTGTTCCTATATTCCCATTGTTTAATGGGTTTGGAATGATTCTTGTTCTTTTGATAAAGTTACAAAAGTATTTCAATAAGTTTCCTTTCAGTCCTTTGGGAAAAACAGGTGATTGATGTAAAGTTTGATGTACATTTTTTCTGTTCCTCTGTAATGTGCACAAATATAACATATATTTAAATATAATTCTCTTTTTATTTGATAAACCATCATTGGAAACCATTTCAACTGCATTTCACATTTTACATATACAAATTATAAGTGTGTGATATAGGTATGCAAACACTACAGTCAAGAAACAATGGGCCACATTTCTTAATCATTCACCCCAGTCTTTAATTACATGTTACACCTATTTTTGTAAAGGAGTCAGTTCAGCATCATACACCATCAGAACCTTTCCAATCAATTGAACATTGTGTTGAAAAATTGTCCTCCCTGAAAACAAATAATGCTTTGGCAGTAGGCTGAATTAGAACAAAACTGAAGCCAAGATTAGAGATTAGACTTTGCACAAGACAGCGTTTGCTTAAGAGTTAGTGGCCCATTAGCATTCTCAACAAGGCAAACAATAGATTTAAAATAAATACCGTGCACTGTTGTCCTGATAGGATACCCTACAGGTGTACAGCATACAGTTATACAGTAGTTTAATAGATTACGTTGGGCTCATTTACATGAGTGTTTTCTTTTTTCGAAACAAAGCGTGGACAGGGTACCTTTTTGCGTTTACATGTAAAGCCTCTCATTTTCCTGGGAACCCCTACTTTTCCCCAAACATTGTGTAAACGAAGGAAGGGGGGCATATTTAAATTAGCTACTCTTGAGGCCCAGTTTGATCCTCGTGCTGTTTACCGTGAAAGTCCCCCAAATACTGTTTAGGTGAGCAGAGAACAGTTTCAAGAGAGAGAATCCACGTGACACTGTATTTGACGTAAATGTTTGTTCAAGATCTGATTTGGTGATGGATTGTGCCTTTTTTAATACTTTGTTTTAGAGTTGTCGCCCACACTGCTTTTCGCACACAATTTGTGGGGGGGGGGGGGGGGGGGGGTTATATCTTTATTGAGTGGTGGTTGAACATGCGTTTGGGCTATTGAAAAGGAGGGTGCGGATATTACTGAAGCGTACTGAAGTGATCCACAAGCTTGTTCCCCAAATTATTACTGCCTGCTGTATCCAGCACAATCTGTGCCAGGACTGTAAGGAGATGTTCAGGCATCAGTGGCCAGCAAGAATTATACAACAGCGATATGAAGAGGGTCCTGCTGTTAGAGATGCACTGCTATCTTAATTTTTGTAATATACATGTATATTTATTTTGTATCACATTTTTGTTTCATTAGCTTATTTTGTAACTATTTATACCAAGTATAGCATCCTCATTTGTGTTGTACTTGTATGACTGCTTCGTTCTTGAGAATCATCAATATTGAGCAGTACTGCTGGTTCCCAAGAAATAAGTCACGGAAATTCCACACCACTTTTTATTTTGAGAGTAGGTTAAACAATTTCCATCAATCTGCCTCGTCATATCTTCCCTTATTATCTTCATCGCTCCAACGGACGTAAGTGGAGGGTGGACACAGGTTTTGCTCAGACATAACTCAAGAAATTGCATGGGAGTATAGATATACACATTTAAACACATTACTTAGGAGTACTTTACAATAAAGTCATTTTGACAGTTGTTTGGAAAGCTATTTGCAAGTGTATTCAGGTACTGTACAGTAACTGTAACCATCTGAATTCACAAGCCGGTGATGCAGTTTATCAGATGTTTTTTGTAATAGTTTTAAGCAGAAACTTAGTAAATACAGTCTGTATGATACTTTACAAATTAATTTAGATCCGTGTATGATTTGCATATAGTTTTAGGGAAGATGGAGGAAAAAAACTGGGGTTATCTGCAACATCAATCTGATAAAGAAAATACTGCAAACAAAAAAATGATTTCCCTGCTGCCATCTTTGGACCACATATTCCCATGTAGTTTTAGGTAGGGCATTTCTCACGGGTAAATTAGACTTTTTTGTTAAAATATTCTTTCTTTTGGCATTTTCATTTCCTTTCCAACATGCACATGCATTGCCAGTTCACGTGAGACAAACAAGTCATGTAAACTGGCCGACTGTGATACCATAGTACTATATGTCAGAATATGAAAATATTACCACTCATTCTACCAATGGCATACCATGAAAAGGCCCATAGAAGTTATTGAATTGTTGCGACACTAACACGGGAATGAGAGCTGATTTAGTTGGTGCACACAGATAACACTTACAAATTTGTGAGTTATTAAATAGTTCTTCTGAACCAGTGATTATGTCATTCATTTGCTGTGGCCATTCCTCACAGTGAAAGATACTGGCCATTGAGACATAAACCATAGCAACGCTGTCCTTAGGACTAACCAAACCAAAAACTATATACAGTGCCTTTAGAAAGTTTGTACCGGCTTCAACTTTTTTCACATTTTGTTGTGTCAGTGCCTCAGAGTTTCATGCATTTAAATGATGATTTTTTTTCCCACTTATCTACACACCATACTCCACACTGTTAAGGGGGAAAAAAGTTTTTATTGAAAAAAAAATATATATATTAAAAATACAAAACTGAAAGATCATAATTGGATAAGTCTCCACCCCACTGAGTTAATATTTAAGAACATAAGAACATAAGAAAGTTTACAAACGAGAGGAGGCCATTTGGCCCATCTTGCTCGTTTGGTTGTTAGTAGCTTATTGATCCCAAAATCTCATCAAGCAGCTTCTTGAAGGATCCCAGGGTGTCAGCTTCAACAACATTACTGGGGAGTTGATTCCAGACCCTCACAATTCTCTGTGTAAAAAAGTGTCTCCTATTTTCTGTTCTGAATGCCCCTTTTTCTAAACTCCATTTGTGACCCCTGGTCCTTGTTTCTTTGTTCAGGCTGAAAAAGTCCCTTGGGTCGACACTGTCAATACCTTTTAGAATTTTGAATGCTTGAATTAGGTCGCCACGTAGTCTTCTTTGTTCAAGACTGAACAGATTCAATTCTTTTAGCCTGTCTGCATATGACATGCCTTTTAAGCCCGGAATAATTCTGGTCGCTCTTCTTTGCACTCTTTCTAGAGCAGCAATATCTTTTTTATAGCGAGGTGACCAGAACTGAACACAATATTCAAGATGAGGTCTTATTAGTGCATTGTACAGTTTTAACATTACTTCCCTTGATTTAAATTCAACACTTTTCACAATGTATCCGAGCATCTTGTTAGCCTTTTTTATAGCTTCCCCACATTGTCTAGATGAAGACAAACAAAACAACAAAAACTCCTAGGTCTTTTTCATAGATTCCTTCTCCAATTTCAATATCTCCCATATGATATTTATAATGTACATTTTTATTTCCTACGTGCAGTACCTTACACTTTTCTCCTTCCAGCGCCATGTCTTTTGGCTTCTGCAGCATCTGCCCATTGTCATCTTTGATGTTGATGACGTGTCCTAGGTCTTGTGTGGCGCGGTCGCATGTGCGGGCGATTTTGTAGATCTTGTTTGCCCCACCAGGCGTGTTCAGTTGGTCATAGACGTTCTGGTAATGCGCCGCCTTTGCAGTCGCCACGGTTCACTTTGCTGTGGATTTGAGTGCGCGGTATCTATTAAATGTCATTTGCCATGTGTCTGCCCAGTTCTGAATCTTGTCTAGATCATTTTGAATGACCTTTGCTGCTGCAACAGTGTTTGCCACTCCACCTACTTTTGTGTCATCTGCAAATTTAACAAGTTTGCTTACTATACCAGAATCTAAATCATTAATGTAGATTAGGAATAGCAGAGGACCTAATATTGATCCCTGTGGTACACCATTGGTTACCACACTCCATTCTGAGGTTTTTCCTCTAATCAGTACTTTCTGTTTTCTACATGTTAACCACTCCCTAATCCATGTACATGTGTTTCCTTGAATCCCAGCTGCGTTCAGTTTGAGAATTAATCTTTTGTGCGGGACTTTGTCAAAAGCTTTCTGGAAATCTAAATAAACCATGTCATATGCTTTGCAATTATCCATTATCGATGTTGCATCCTCAAAAAAATCAAGCAAGTTAGTTAGGCACGATCTCCCTTTCCTAAAACCATGTTGACTGTCTCCCAGTACCCTGTTACCATATAGGTAATTTTCCATTTTGGATCTTATTATAGTTTCCATAAGTTTGCATATAATAGAAGTCAGGCTTACTGGTCTGTAGTTACCTGGTTCAGTTTTGTTTCCCTTTTTGTGGATCGGTATTACGTTTGCAATTTTCCAGTCTGTCGGTACCACCCCTGTGTCAAGAGACTGCTGCATGATCTTGGTTAGCGGTTTGTAAATTACTTCTTTCATTTCTTTGAGTACTACTGGGAGGATCTCATCCGGCCCAGGGGATTTGTTTATTTTAAGAGCTCCTAGTCCCTTTAACACTTCTGCCTCAGTTATGCTAAAGTTATTTAAAACTGGATAGGAACTGGATGACATGTGGGGCATGTTGTCAGTATCTTCCTTTGTAAAAACTTGTGAAAAGTAATCATTTAACATATTTGCTATTTTTTTTTCTTCCTCTACGATTTTGCCATTTGTATCTCTTAAACATTTAATCTCCTCTTTGAATGTTCTCTTGCTGTTGTAATATTGGAAAAACATTTTGGAATTTGGTTTTAGCTCCCTTAGCAATGTTCATTTCTATTTCTCTCTTGGCCTTTCTAACTTCCTTTTTGACTTGCGTTTGCAGTTCTGTGTACTCTTTCTGCGTACTTTCTTTTTGGTCCTTTTTTAATGCTCTGTAAAGTGCCTTTTTTCGCTGAATATTTTTTTTAATTGATCTATTAAACCATTTTGGCAATTTAGTTTTACATTTAGATTTGTCTACTTTAGGGATATAATTGTTTTGCGCCTCTAGTACTACATTTTTGAAGAACAACCATCCTTCTTCTGTGGGTGTTTTCTCTATTTTACTCCAATCTACTTCTGTTAGTCTCTGTTTCATGCCTTCATAGTTTGCTTTTCTAAAATTGTAAACCTTAGCTTTAGTCTTTACTTTTGGGGATTTAAAAAACACTTCAAATGAGACCATGTTGTGGTCTGAGTTTGCCAGTGGTTCTCTGACCTCTGTTTTAGTTATTCTATCTTCGTTATTTGAAAAGACTAAATCAAGGCATGCCTCCCCTCTAGTGGGTGCCTTCACAAATTGTGTTAGGAAGCAGTCATTTGTCATTTCCACCATTTCTATTTCATCCTTCGCGCTACCCACCGGGTTTTCCCATTTTATTTGGGGGAAGTTGAAATCCCCCATTAGTATGGCTTCTCCTTTGCTACACACATTTCTAATGTCATTGTATAACAGATTATTGTGCTCACCGTCTGAATCTGGCGGTCTATAGCATGCTCCTATTATTATGCCTTTTGAATTTTTGTCTGTTATTCTGACCCATATTGATTCGGTTTTATTTTCTTTGTCCAGGTTTAACACCTGGGCTTCAAGACTGTTTCTTATGTATAGCGCTACCCCTCCTCCTCTTCTGTCCTGCCTGTCTTTCCTATACAGTGTATACCCACAAATATTATATTCGTCCCCATCACTCTCAGATAACCAAGTTTCTGTAACACCTATCACATCATAGTTACCTGTTAGTGCAGTAGCTTCAAGTTCTAGAATTTTGTTTCTGATACTTCTAGCATTTAGATAAATACATTTAATGGTTGTCTTACCTGAGTTGTTGTTCTTGTTTTGATGCGGTCTCCCTTCTGTTTTTTTGTTGATTTCTCCCCCCTTCCTTTCTAGTTTAAATGCTTCTGAACCTGCTCGAGGATCTTTTCTCCAAGTAGACTAGTTCCCTTGTTATTTAAATGCAGTCCATCCCGTCTATACAGATAGTCCTCGTTGTAGAATGTGGTCCAATGATCAAGATAGGTGAAGCCTTCCCGTGTGCAACACGTCTTCAGCCATGCGTTTTGATTAATTATTTCCAGCTGTCCATATGGTCCTTTGCAAGGTGCGGGTAGTATACCAGAAAATACCACAGTTTTGGTTTTCTCTTTTAATTTCCTTCCTATCTCTCTGAATTTGTTTTGCAGGGATTTTGGTCTGTCTCTTCCAATGTTGTTTGTACCGATGTGGACGACTACTACCGGGTCGTCTCCTGTTCGTTCTAGGAGCCTGTCCACGTTCTCAGTGATGTGCTTGACCGAGGCTCCCGGAAGGCAGCACACTGTTGTAGTAAGGGGGTCCAAACTGCGAATTGAACTTGCTGTGTTTCTCAATATGGAGTCCCCAACAATCATGACCTCCCTTCTATTTGCTGTCTGGTCACCACTGTCAATAGGATCCTGGATGTTGTTCCTTTCGCTCTCTTGTTGGTTTTGCTCATCAGAATTTTGAAGTGACTCAAATTTGTTGGTTGTTTTGATTTCTGGTTGTTGTGTTTGACGAAGTTTCTTTTTTTCCCTGCTTCTGCCTACCTGAACCCAGCTGTTCTGACCTTCTACCTCCCTGGTGGCTTTCAGTGTGTTAGGGGTGATGCAGACTTCCATGAATTGTGGTTGTGCCAGCTCCTCAAGATCCTGTTGCTGTCTCATTTCTTCCAGCTTCATTTCTAGCATACTTACTAGTTTATACAAGTCCTGGATCGCACGGCACTTTACGCACACTTGGTTTTAAGTTTAGTTTCTTCTGCAGCTGTCAGCCTGCTTGTTGAGGGTTTTTTTTTTTTTAAAGTTTAGTTTCTTCTGCAAACTGCTTCGAAACTGCTCTGTACTTTTCCACGCCTGTACTTCTTCCACTCGCTGTCGCTGGGAAGACTGCCTCGTTTAACTGCGTTGTTCTGCTGTGCTGTTGGCTCCTCCCCTCGCCCGTGTCTCAAAACGGCGCTGAATTTGAATCAGCTGCTCCGAGTTTCAGCTTGTTTGTTATCAGAAAAACACACGCGGCTGTTTGACTTTGAGCTGCTGCTGTGTTTCCCCAATGTCCTCTGTTTTCTGATTAAAGCAATTCAAGATGCAATTTCTCCTTTCTGCTTCGAAACTGCTCTGTACTTTTCCACGCCTGTACTTCTCCCACTCGCTGTCGCTGGGAAGACTGCCTCGTTTGGTGGAAGCACCTTTGGCAGCAATTACAGCTGTGAGTCTGTTGGGATAGGTCTCTACCAACTTTGCACACCTAGATTTGGCAATATTTGACCATTGTTCTTTACAAAACTTCAAGCTCTGTCAAGTTACTTGGGGAGTGTTGATGGACGACAATCTTCAAGTCATGCCACAAATTTTTGATTGGATTTAGGTCGGGGCTCTGACTGGGCCTCTCAAGGACAATTACCTTTTTGTTCCTTAGTCACTCCAGTGTTGCTTTGGCTGTGTGCTTTGGGTCATTGCCATGCTGAAAGGTAAACTTCCATCCCAGTTTCAGCTTTCTTGCAGAGGGCAACAGGTTTTCCTCAAGGACTTCTCTGTACTTTTCCCTTCTATCCTGACAGTACCCCAGTCCCTGCCGATGAGAAACATTCCCATAACATGATGCTGCCTCTACTATGCTTCAGAGTAGGGATGGTTCTTTGGGTGATGTGCTGTGTTGGGTTTACGCCAAACATAACACTTTGCATTTAGGCCAAACATTTCCATTTTAGTTTAGTCAGACTACAAAACTTTTTGCCACATGGCTACAGAATCTCCTGAGTTTTTTTTTGCATACTTCAAACGGGATTCAAGATGGGCTTTCTTAAGTAATGGCTTCTTTCTTGCTACCCTACCATACAGGCCAGATTTGTGGAGTGCTTGGGATATTTTTGTCACATGCACACTTTGACTGGTCTTGGCCATAAAAACCTATAGCTCTTGCAAAGTTGCCATTGGCCTCTTGGTAGCCTCTTTGATCAGTCTCCTTCTTGCTCGGTCATTCAGTTTGGAGGGACGGCCTGATCAAGGCAGGGTCTTGGTGGTGCTATACACCCTCCACTTCTTAATAATCATCTTGACCATGCTCCAAGGAATATTTAAGGCCTTTGATATTTGTTTTCACCCATCCCCTGATCTGTGCCTTTCAACAACTTTTGTCCCTGAGTTCTTTTGAAAGCGACTTGGTGCTCATGGTTGAGTCTTTGCTTTGAAATGCATTACCCAGCAGAGGGAACCTACAGGAACTGCTGAATTTATCCTGAAATCATATGAATTACTACAATATAACACAGGTGGAGGCCACTTAACTTGGTGTGTGATTTTAAAGATGATTGGTTACACCTGAGCTAATTTAGGATAGCTATTACAAGGGGGGTGGACACCTATCCAACCAAGCTATTTCAGTTTTTATTTTTAATAAATTTTCTACAAATTTCTAGAACATTTTTTTCAGTTGGAAGTTGTGGGATAGGATGTATAAATGAAAAAAAATTTATGCATTTAACTAAGGTACTTTATCATTTAAAGCATCTGTGTTTATCTGCTGTACTTATCTCACAATGGATTATTACTAACACATTTCTGCCTGTTTGATTTTGTTCTATTTACCCCAGATATTTTAAGAACACACGCAACATTTTCCTACAGTTTATCCCTGAGATTGTCTTCATGGTATGTCTTTTTGGATATTTGGTCTTTCTCATCATCTACAAGTGGTGCATTGTAACAGTGGATGAGTCTGAGGCAGCTCCCAGCATTCTCCTGCTCTTTATTAACATGCTGCTCTTCACTTACAATGAGCCTACAGACACTTTTCTCTACAGGAGTCAGGTATATCTTTCCTTTATTACAAAATTAGACAAATACCTTATTAGCAATTAACATTAGGTAGAGATTACCACAACCCTGTGCATTACTACTTATATCAGGGAAATAACACTGCAAATTCGAAACAAATTCTTAATTTAGATTATAGACAAAGAGAAGGAAATGTGATACCTTTTATTGGACTAACTAAATAACAAGTCATCACAAGCTTTCAAGATGTTGAAAGCCTCTTCTTCAAGTGAAAGTAGGAAAGAGAGATGGGTGTTTACATTCAAAGGTGGCATTTGATTAAAACTGTATTCTGCATGTTGGTCAAGCAGAAACAGTGTTGTTCAAAATATGTCTTTGCTATAATTCAAAATAAAATGTACAGTACAATTCACAGGATCCTGCTTGAAAAGAATATGTGGAGTCCTTTTAAATATAGATCTAACACACGTATGCAACAGTGCAGATTTGTTCTTGCCAATGATAAAACATTTTCTGTTGTTTTCTTTATTTAATAGAGAGGAGTTCAAACATTCTTGGTTGTTACTGCTCTTTTGATGGTACCCTGGATGCTGTTCATCAAGCCACTGCTATTGTACAAAGAAGAAAAGAATACAAAACAACTGGTGAGTTAATAAGACAAGAACGAGCAGATTGTGTATGGTTGTAAACATGTAAGAACAAGTCAATGGGAGTTCATATCATGTAGCAGGCAAGTAACTAAGGTCTGAAAAAATACTTGTAGTGTACTACTGCAATGGTGTTGTCTTTATCGATATATCTAAATACCATCAACATTTAAATCAATAACCCTGGACCTTTCTTGAGTACTTCATATTTTCACACTATTTCTACTGTTTACTATGTATTGTTTAATGTTTTTATTACACATTTGTATTGACATGGTTTTTAATGTCCTGGATGATTACTAAGCTGGGGAATGTAGTTTAATATGGCATATTGACCCGTGCTTATGTATAAATAAAAATGTCTCGCAACCACATTGTTATTTATTCTGTTTCAGCAAAATGGATAATTGGGGATTTTTTTCACAAACAACACAAGCACGTGGAACACCCACCTGCGTAAGGGTGTGAAATCAATTTGGTTGAATTTCCCCTCACCAATAATGTTCCAAAACATGTGCATATAAATAATAGTAATAATTTTAACCAGAGTTTTGGTACAGGAAAGCTAAGGTGGTGCAGGAAGACATGGTTTGCTTAACAGTATCAGTTATGTTTTAGTTTGATGAATGTTAAAACAGTATTATGGTGCATACTGACTTAGCATTGCCTCAATAACATGCATTTTCATGCATCACAGCAAGGACTCTCATTAATTGATTAATTTATGACACAAAAACTGCTATGATTATACTTTTGGCAGCAGGTAAATGGATCTTCAAACAAGCTATCATTCTTTCACAACTCAAACTCCCAGTCTGACCAAGAAATGGTAGAAGTCAATGGAGCACCCTCCTCCAGTCACTGTGAAGAGGAAAAGGTATTACAATTTAATAATTTGCTCATCATTTATTTTAAAATCCACACAGTGTATCCATTACCCTTTGTTTGTAGTGCAGGTACGTGAATAACATTGCTACCTAATGGCTGCAGTGTGCGTCTATTAAATTGGAAACCAGACATTGCAAACTCACTAGTAGTTTATAGTATATACTGTACCCCTACCAATAGTTTCTGCAGCTGGTAGGGGCTCTTTATTGTACCAAGCTACCAGCACCTTTCCTAAGGTCTGTATTTTCCTCAGAGGTCTTACTCAGCTTTTGTCATCTGAAAGAAATATGTATCTACTGTAAAGTGATATTGTAACTGCAATAATTATATTTAGATGGATAAGAAGGTAAGGGGCTTGGACCCAGCTGAATCATGAATCTTAGGTCTATAAAAGAAGAGGCAAGTACATCTTGCTTGTCCAAAATCTAATAGCAAAGTTGTTGGGAATTATCATTAACTACAGAAATAGAATACAGTTCACAGTTGAATCATACAATTGCAGGTTATTCTATGATTTAACAGTTAGATGCATGTATTTTTAATGTATGCAACACATAGACAGCTGTTTAATTCCTACAGGTGAATTTGGGAGATATGTGTGTGTATCAGGCTATCCACACTATTGAATACTGCCTGGGCTGCATTTCCAACACAGCCTCCTATTTGCGCCTGTGGGCCCTTAGCTTGGCTCACGCTGGTGAGTATATGTCTCAGAATGTTTCATAAATGTTCACTGTTCGTTTTAGTGATGTGTTTGAAGTACTAATTGTAATCAGTAGTCATAACATTCTGGTGAAAGAGAAGTAAATGTTCATCACAGTGTAATCTAGTATTCTTGAAATAGCTCATCTTCCATTCTGACAATCCAGTATTGTTTTACTGTTGATATTTTTAGTTTGGTTTTCATTTCACTTTGAGTTGGATGAAGCCCATGAACCCTATCAGAACACTAAGGGCCTCATTCACTAAACAGCAGTGACATGTTTTGTACGCAGTAAACCCCTTTACTGCATGCTTTGTACACCTACTTTATTCACTGAAGTGACAGGCAACCTAGCGCACAGAAAAAAGTGTATGGAAAAAGTACAGTGTTTGAGTAATCAATAATGTTAATGGATGGAAATGTATGCAAATTACACCAAAGTATACCGTGAGAGAGATATTTGATATGCAAACCATATTCACTTAAGGGCACTAACTTTACTAGGTGCCTCAGCGTGTGTTAAAAGTACCGCTTATGGAAACCAGGCAGTGAGCTGCACAGGAGAGCAAGAAGAAGAGGAAGTATTTTGGACCAGGCAGACTTTACTAGGGCTGTATGAGGAGGTAAAAACTAGAGAGAGCTTGAGCACAGAGATCATACTAGCATAGGTGCTTAACCCCTGGGGCAAAAGGGGCACGTGCTCCCCCACTTTGAATATGGGGGAGTCAAACTATATATTTTGCCCCCCATTATTTACATTAGGTATGCTAAGCCCCTGAATGACTAAAAGATGTAGAAATAAATGATGATTGATAAAAAGGGAGAGTTAATATCTGGCTCATGAGTCATGATACAGGTTTCAGTATATCATCAACTCAGTTGGTCTGCGGCAGGTAAATTTCACATACTAGCAGCAAGTTTCTCTGTGATAATTGAGCTCAGCATTGTCTGCTGATAAAACGTGAAAAACATTCTCTAGCATCCAGCACTACATTTAAAACAAAGCCAAGCGAGGAATATTTTAACTGTTAACATACATATGTCAATATATCTATGAATAAACAAGCCATGTTATAACATGCTGTTGTTTGTTTAGCACTTCCCTTTAATAAGCTGCATGCTGGTATTATAGGTACTGTTCAGCATTGTGCAAATATTCCACTGGAACTGGTTCTGCCATTTGGTGCTACTTGTGTTTGTATTTAATAAATATTCTATTCTATTCTATAAATATTAATAAATGCTCTGTTAGTAAATATTCTATATTTTATGCTGAAACACCTGTCCAATGTTGTGGGTTTGCTATTACAAAAGCCATAACTTGAAAAAGATTAAACAGTAAAAATTAGGTTTACCGGCGCTTCTTAGCAAAAAAAAGCTTGGCAGTTCTTCTTTATCTTGGCCCCCACCCCTCACTATTAAACAAAGTTAGGTGCCCCTGCATACTAGCCTTTTATGTAGGGCCCTGGAAAATTCATGATATCATGAATTTCACAGGAATCATGTATTTGAAAGCCTAACTTCAAAAATATACATTTTATTTTCTTTACAATATGGTTACAATATTCTTTACAACTGCTGCGATGGAAGTGAAACAAGACTCAGGGAGACTAAGGATTTCCAATTTGGGATTCCAAATTGGCTGCTTTTAATTACTGCACTAAATAAAAATAACAGCGAATCCCTGTTTGGGCCAGGGTTCACGCCATATCAATAAATAAAAATAACTCCCTCCCTCGCTCTCTCTGCTCTTCCTCTCACTTTCCTCTTCTCTTTCTTTCCTCCAACATTCACTCGCTCTAGTTCTCTGTTCTTCCGTCTCACTCTGGGCTCTTTGAACGCTTCACAATAAGTACTCAGCTTTTGGATACGTTCGTAAACTCAATCTGATGCTCTGAAAGAGTGTTCGGGAAATCTCTTCAGAGTGCTTCATAGCGTGAATTTTCTCTTTTAGTTTTCGAACAATCTAAAATGGTTTAATACTAATAGTTCTATTATTAACTATGATCATTATGCAGTTGTGCCGTTTAATGACTTTTTCTTAGACCAATATAACCGATTTTTTATTTATATTTTTTTACATGAGTTTTCAATTCTTATGTTTAATACTACTGTAATTATTAGTGCTGCTATTCAGTTAGATTTATTTTTATTTTATTTTTTGCGGCAGTACTGTTTAAAAAAAATAGAAAGAAAAACTGTTCAGCATGCGTTCTGACACTGCTTGAGTTTACAAATGCACCCTTTAGCTCTGTCCCTCACAATCTCACTCCAGTCGAGTATACTCGCGTTGTCCTGCTTGCGGCTTCTGCGTTTTGTTGGAACCTCCACTGCTGCCCTCACTTTGGCTTGTGCTGTACGTTTTTCTCCCTTTGTCACAAAACGACCCATTTCTCATTAAAGCAGTTTCTCACTGTAAGCGTGCTGCTGATGTTTTTTTAAGTTTACTTGGGGTGGTGGGGAGGGGTAACCACGCAATGTACGCGTGACGTTTCACAGTTGCTAAGGAACATTAGCACGTTAAACAAAAGTTTTTTGTATCATTTTATTTTAGTTATTTTTAAATGTAATACATTTAAAATATAATAATTTGTTATTTTTTTCAAAACATCCAACCACTCCAAAAAAAAAGGACACACGGCTCAAGCCTGCCTTGGGAGGCACACCCCATAGTTTGAGAACCGCTGCCATAGAACAAACAAATTGAAAAGTAACGTATACTGTTATGATCCACTTAAATGCTGCAATTTAGAAATGTCTTGTTTACTTGTGAAAACAGTTGGGTTTTATTTTCATTAGTCCTTGTAAACAAGGACAATAAGAAGGCTCAAAAGGTTGACTTGAGCTCTAGTGTCATGCTGATTCATTTTCTCTGAGGGAATGGATGAATCTAACGTGTCCACAATGTCACTGCATGCGTGTGTTTTTAGTATTGCTCCACAAAGCAGCACCCCCAGTTATCTACATTTGTGACAAGCTAATTTTAGCAGGTGGTGCCGCTGAAAAAAAAAAAATTTTTTTGGGACATTTTCAATACTGTATACTGTATACTTTTATGAGGTCACGCACCTATCCGAGCACCTGTTCCGGTTGTCCTGTTCTGTCCAATTGTATTCGGAATAGTGGGAAATTTGAGTAGCTATTCCATGCCATGTAAGCAGGGTATTCCGAATGAATCCGTCAGTATTCTGAGAATGTGATATCAAATACCCACTTAGTATTAGGATACTATCGGAATACTAGCCCTTCTAGACAGCTTATTCAGAAAAACATTTTTGTTCTAGACACACGAGTTGTTGTTTTATAATCTATAATATATAAGATGACGGCTTGTGTGCCCAACAAAGCCTTTGCAAAAGCTGTGCACAAATATATTAGTACTTGTATGACCCCAAAATGGTTGCCGACTATGCAATATCTTCCTATATTTTTTTTATTTTTTTAATAGATCAACAGTCAATACCAGAATATATATATATATATATATATATATATATATATATATATATATATATATATATATATATATATATATATATATATATATCCTTTATTTAACTAGGTAGTCACATTGAGATTAAAACCTCTTTTACCTAGCCAAGCAGGTAGAAGCAAGTCAATTGGACATCAAGAACAAATATACAATAAAATACAATTAAGACACAGGCAAATCACATTTAAAACAATAATCAAAATACACAAAAGTAGTCAACTATTTAAAACAATTACAACTCTGTCACAAAATCATGCAGTTTACTCTTAAATTGCAATAAAGCTATCTGGGTCTGCAGCTTTAGTTTGGACTGGAACTCATTCCAGGACCATGGGGCATAATAAGCAAAGGATCCTTTACCAGCCTCAGTAATCAGATTTGGAATTTTAAAATGCAAAAAAAGAATGAGATCTGAGGCTATGGTTACTATGGGAAGCTATAAGGTATTCATTTAAATAAGTATATCCATATAATTTACATTGAATAACCTTATATACCACAATATACCAGTGCTTCAACCTGCGTAACGCCAAAGAAGTCCAGCCTACCAAATCATATAATATACAATGATGAGTATTAAATCTTGTATTTGTAATGTACCTCAATGCTGCATGATATTGCGAGTCCAGATTAATTAAAGTTGATGGTGATGCAAACCTATATACTGCATCACCATAGTCAATTTGCATCAAAAACATACAAGCAATAAGCTTGTTTTTTGTTTCCATAACATATATAACATGTTCATATCATAGTGACGTTTATAGCTTATTCCCATGCCCAACAGACGAGTGTGGAAACATGCACTCACCTCTGTCCAGCACACTGCCTTCCTTCTGATCCTTTAATACGGTCCTATTAGCATATGGTAATGCATCAGTAATTATAAACATGTGATGCAAATGCATTCTAGGTGGACATTCAGTATGCACGTAGCGCAATCAAATCTGAATTGGGCGAAAGCCTTAATTCGTCTGAATATGCCAATATCTGCGCGATAATTGCGATGCGCTAGTTCCAATAACTGCACACCGCTAGTTCCAATAACTGCGCACCGCTAGTTCCAATAACTGCACACCGCTAGTTCCAATAACTGCGCACCGCTGGCTCAAATAGTGTCGGAGTAACAGTCCAGTCTGGAGTTGGGTACAATAGTACAAACGTACAATAGTACAGAACCCCAAATCCCCCCCCCCAATCTGGATGGGCGGATCAGTTATGTGTTTTATCACTGTATTGATATGATGGACAGCGGTAGTGTGTTTACATATATAGGTATATGTGTTCTTCACTGCTCCACAGGCATATCAGCATCCAATATGTACCATCAAAGTATGGAAATGAAGATTGAGAGAAGGATGAAGAGGGGAGGGGGGTCCTACCTGTTATCTTTACTGTGTGTTGCCACACATCTGTAAATTAATTGTATAGATACATCATACACCCATATTGTGGCACATTGCTTTATTTGGCTATTCCATAGGTTGCTGTGCATTACGGGTGAGAGGTGGGCAGCTGCAGTCTTGCAACTCTTGCTGTGAAAGGCTGTGGCAAAGTGGCTGGTAAGGGGAACAGATGTAGTGGTGATGCGGTGCAGGAGTGATGCGGTGCAGACAACTGTGATTCGGTGAATACATGTTTTATTGTTCTTTTTCCAGGTCTGGTGACCGTCAAATAATAAATCCCTGGCAGTACACAACAATGTGTAAAACATGAGGATGATGAAAACAAGGGCACAGTCCCGAACAAAAAAAATGGCACGGTCACCAGTACTGGGTGAATGCAAACATGCAGGTGCTCAGTGCAGTGATGCTCCAGATAGTGCTTTCCTTGCGACAGCTCCAGAGGTGTGCGTTAACTGTTTATTGGTGACAAAGAACAGACAGTTACTGACAGACAGAAATAACACACAACACGTATATAGGTTTTTAAACTGAGAGCTCCTCGCTCAGTCCTTCCCTCTCCCACCATTTAACCCAAATGAAGGAAAAGATCAGCATTACCCTGGCCCCTATATGTACTCCCGCATGACATCTAGGTAAACGGTTGCAGCTGCCTTATTACTTGCAGCTTCCCCTTGTTTACCTTTCAGGTCAATATGGTCTTACAACAGAGTCTCGCTTCTTTCCAGGCTGACCGACTTCCCAGTCCTGGAAACGAACTGTCATGCCAGCCCTCCAGATACTTCTCCTCCCGTTCTTTAGCGCCCTCACAGGTCGGGACGGAGATTTATCACCAGAACTCATTGTATTTCTGTCACAAAGGCATGCTAAAGTTTTCATAAAGCCAGACCGGTGATACAATCAACCAATCAAAGACCTGTATTTTCCCTGCAGCATTCCAGTCATAAGTTAGCTGAGGCAGGACAAACAGTTCTGTCAACTGTAATTTTTGGCCGTTTTTATGCAGCTGTCCAGTCTGGTGAATGTCAGTGTTATTAATTGTACAGAGACATTTTTGAGAAATCACAGTAGGCTACAATTAACATTTTAGGAGTGTATTTAGAATTAATTATTATTCTTACAAAAAAATGGCATAGTGAAAAAAATCCATTCCGGCCACACTTAATCGTGATGTTCAAATGGGTGAGTAGAATGAATAACATAACACATTTCTTGGTATTGTATATATAAAAATGCTTGATTTATGTTTACTTTGCAGGTGAATGGCCTTGTTACATTTACAAATCAGAGAGTGTGCTACCACAGTAGACTTTGTCACAGCACAACTTATATAAAAAAAATCATTGAGAAAAAAAAGACAGTATCCAAAGCCTTTTTTATTATTTTACTTTAAAAACACACAGCTATGTCAGATCAGCTGGCCTTTAAAGAAACCTATGTAGTATTTCCTTGTGATACAATACTGTCCGTATTCAATAAAACAGTGGCGTTATCAGTTCGTTAATTTGAAAATTCGGTGCCTAGCTATAGAGCCAATTGTGTATTTGAATGGTCTGTATGTATGTGTGCACGATATATTGTGTGGTCTCATCTGCTGTCATATCAGTACATACCGAGGCGACACCAATGAGCAGCTTGTCAGGGTAATGCCATTGCTAATGGTGACTGTCCATCATTCTGCGTTCTTGCTTGGCCGTTGTGTGCAGTTGCTATATTGATAGTGAATGCACAGACGGTTTTGCGAGGCACAAATAGATTTGCGAATTGCTCAAAAAACTGCTATATTCCAACGTTGCGCAACTGCTTTGTGCCATTTTGGAATATCTCTCATTTTGTGCCAAAGCACTATTTTTTTGCGAGGCACAAATTTAGCGAGGGGATTGCACGAAGATCAAAGATTGGGCATTATATATTGGGCACTATATATTTGCATTTTGTTGTCCTTGTTTTGGATTACTGACTCACTGATCGCGGCTGGCTGTGATGAGTTTAGTTTGACTTATTTTTTGCTCTGCGATTGTTGTTGTCTTTCTAATGGTTTTTGTGCTGACGTAGAACTGTAGTTCTTGTGCTTGTTTATATGTATAGCAGTAACTTGGCCAAGAGCAAGGTATCGATTGGATAACACACTCTTTGGAGACTTCAATTGCAGGTAAACAAAAGTGGTATTATTTACAGTGACAAACAAATAAACAAAACAAAACAAAAATCTTTTCATGAAGATACTAACTACACACTTTGTAGTTTGTCCCTAACTGGCACAGGACAGCTACGCTGTTTCCAGGTTTACACAAAAACACACTGGTTAGATGGTACACCACACAGTTGTTATTTCTCCTAATTAATACACACCACTATTGTTCCCGTTCCCGTTCCCGTTCCCGTTCCCATTCCCTCTCCCTCTCCCCAGTTTGAGAAGAAAGGAGTCTTTTTTATACACAGTTTAATCTCCTTAATTCATACAATTAATCAATTTGCAACAATCACAATAATACAATTACCCCATTGTATTTGATATAGGTGTGTTATCAGCCTTTCTCCATTTGGCCAACTGATGGCACTTGGGGGCCAGTGCACTGCTACTACTGCATTTATAAGGGATCAGGGCTTTAAACAATCTTAGGCTCACATATTTTCCTTCTGTGACTACATCACAGTACTGTAAAAATCATTTTATAGGTCACACTGTGTAAAAGTCGCTCCCCCCTTTTTGAGATTTCAATTTTAGGACCTTTTCTGTGTTTAAAATACTTTTTTTTTACTTTTAAAATGTATTTTTTTCGTACATGCTCAACACCAACAAATAAAGAAAGATACACAAGTTCAGTTTCGAAAGAGTGTTTAGACAAAGAGATACAACGATTGCTAAAAGCTAATATTCTGAAAGGTACTTGTTTTGTTTTGATTTATCTGGATTTGCTTGTTTTGTGTAAACCATTTATTTGGCCCTTTATTTTGTGTTTTGGAAACTATTTGTTTTAAAAAAAAAACTAATAAACTAAACAGAACACCATGTAATACCTAGCAAACAAAATATGTTAGTGTTGCATACGTTGCAGTACAATTGTATTCAATTTCCAGCTGCACAAATACATTCATTTTGTTTTGTTAATCAGAACCATAACCACACACATACTTTACCATTGCATTACACTGACGTGTAGAACAAGTTACAGTATGTCTTAAAGTACCCCATTCAAATAAAATGTTTTCTACATCGAGCCATAAATACTTTCCTCCTATCAACTGATTGAGTAGCATTTGCTTTTTTTCTTACTGACCTACTTTATCCAGTCTCAAAGTCACCTGCATCATTATAGCATTGCACTTATAACAAACATAAGACCTGAAAAGTTTACTACTCAGCGTTCTAACCAATAGCTGTTTGATACAGATCCCAGGGGCGGGTTCAGTTTGAATGTTGACAAATAAATGGCTCAGGAGTGTGAGAATAAGGAAATTCACAGAGACTGACAGCTATTGTGTTAACATTAAGTGAAGCAGTATAGCTGTGAAGTTTTCGAGAGGAGGTCAGTCAAGAGTCTGAAAGCTTGTGTTTAATATTCAAAATGATTAAGGGTATAAACTTTTAATTAGAACAGTGGTTTTGTGTTTCTACTAGAAGGATGTCCTGAATGCCGTAGATCCTTAACAAATAATCAGCTTGTTGACAGTTTGTGTGAGTCATAACCATGGCTGTAGTAATCCCACTGTGGCTCTGGTACAGTAGTTTAATATTACACACACCGGTGCATACGTCGCACCAGTGTATTAGTCGCTCCCCCCTTTTAAGGGCCCTGCAAAAATGAAAATCGACTTATACAATGGGTTTTACGGTATATGAGATTTGTTTTTGCAGGGATATTGAACTACAATACATTCAGTTTCTGTACTGGTTGCTAGCAGTCTTGTAGTACCTTGGTGGGGTAGTGTGGAAGATCATGGTGCCATCTAGCTACATTTTTTTCAACAAAACATATATATTACAGTTTTTGCATTGCAATCGCTAAAAGACAAGATAGGTAATAAATATGACTTTGTTTTACTATATAAAGTAATCATTGTACCCCTATAAATGGTTGATTTGTGATTTGAATGCTGAAAATAACTCTAAATATATGCATTATCCCTTTCAGAGCTATCAGAGGTTCTGTGGAAGATGGTTTTGCAGGTGGGCTTCACTGCAGGCAATCACCTGGAATCGGTGGTGTTGGCCGTCATGTTTGCTGCCTTTGCTGTTCTTACTGTGGCTATTTTGCTCGTCATGGAGGGCCTCTCTGCATTTCTACATGCCCTTCGTCTGCACTGGTAGGCATCCAAACAGCAATGGTGACAACAATAAGTAGCGCTGCTCAGATTGCAAAAGCAGAAAACTACTATTAAGAAATGGAACAGTTACACAGGACTCATCACATAAACCATAGTATTCAGAATACCAGACAAAAATAAAGCTCTTGAACCCGCATATTAAAGTGTTTTGAATTACCCTAAAGAAACCCTAACAGAATCATAGGATTTAATACCATGAATGGAAAGACACCACATATTTTACAGTGGGCCCAATGTAATAGCACACTGGTACTGCAATGAATTGGTTCATACCATGTGTGGAAGGGTGAGGAATTCACCGACACAGGAGACAGAAAAGTTTATTTGGAACACCATACAGGTGCCCGGTTTTATTCACTTATTTCCTTTTCAAATGATTTATTTTTAGCCCGCAGAGGGTGCTGTTGTCCGTGGCCTGCCTACCAACTATGGTAAACAGGACCACAGGAATACCGAAGGCAGTAAGCAATTCCGGTATGGGCGCATTCGCAGGTATTCAAAAGAATAATCAAAACAAAAGGCGAAAGAAAAAAGGACACCTGACTAAAACTTTTGCACAGTACTATATATATATATATATATATATATATATATATATATATATATATATATATATATATATATATATATATATATATAAACACAGTAATAAAACTACAAATAAACGGTGCTGCACTTGGCAGCGTCACCCCGGCCGTCGCTACCCACATGGCCCGGGTCTCCGTTCTACTCTATGCTGTTCCTTCAGCTATTTTTGCACACTATCGGGGTCTGCCCAAGGATTCCCCACTCTCTCTCTTTGATTTCTTCTCATTGAGTTTCTCTTTAGTTTATTTTCCGTTCATCCACAGTCTGGTCTAGCCGCGCTTCCGCTGGCTTGGCCTGGTCTAGAGGGGCAGACCTGAAGAAACAACAAAGTATTCATTTATAGCCCCGCAATCCCTCCCAAGGCCCACCTCCCAGCCACTAAGAGAGAGGGAAAACCCACACACCCTCTTCCCCACCTCTCTGTGTCACTGCCATGACTGACAGGCAGATCCCACGGGGTTGCCGCCCTCTTCCTGCAGCAGCGTGCATACGTCAGATGGCCAGTCCAGGTCTCCCCTGTTACACCATGGTTATTGTAGAATGTGGTAACATCCTAAAATGTTACACTACATTCTACAATACCATTGTAGCTTCCCTTGGACTACCATTTGTGTTAGGACCGAACTACTGCAATCCCATTGTCAATTAAATCATGGCTGCACCATCTCTACACAAGTCAGTAAGCCTAACATACCTAGTCGAAATCAATACCATTACAATTTGCATATTAAGTTAGTTATTATTTTATATACTCAGCATTGAGGGAGCTAACTACCATCATTGATCTTACTCACCCAGCAGCCAACACTTTAAAAGTATGTGAATCCTAATTATTCTCATCCCAGTAAAACAGTTACTGTTTCACGTCAAGACTTTTTTTAGAATGCTGCCAGGCTCAAGAAAATCACAGTAAATTAAAATATGCACACGGTGCATTTTATGTGCCTTAGATATGACCTCGTAAAGCAGCAGCCAAGGGGAACATTGCACCATTATTATAAATCTAAATAATATAATGATGTATTTGACTAATAAGTTCCACAAGCTATTCTATTGATTAACAGTGAGATCAGGACTGCAGAAAGCTCTCTGCCTGTTACAAGCTACACTGTATGGTTAAAAACTTGTGAAATTAATGGAGTTGCAATTGGTTACTGACTTCAGTGGGCAAGGTTTTAAACTTGCAATACAGATTACTTTTTTAAATTGTGTTTGACTTGTTGATTTCTATGTATCCACATTTAAACTGCAATTGCAGTTTTTTGCTCATATTTCATATGCATGCTGAGTAGGTTTATTAAGATCTATATGTAGTTTCCTGCTCCAAAAAATACTTAAGATATTTATATCTTAGTATGGACTATTAGAAACCCATGTTCTTAAAAGTGCTTGAACGTGCTGTCATTTTCTTAATATTGCTGGCACCTCTTGTAGAACACAACAAAAATATTTGTTTTCATACTGTATAGAAGAAATTTTAAACGTATAAACACCAAAGGGTAAGCGTTGAATAATGTGCTCAATGTACAATCGTAACATGGCAAATTTCACGAAACACACATTTTTTTATGTAAAAAGGAAGGGGCTTGGCAATTGCCTCTAAGTAGCTTTTTTAATTGGTGCAATAGAAAGATTGACACTGGGGCGGGTTGTATTCTCAGTCAATCTGGCACATCATTGGTCATTCTGCTCTAGTAGGCGTGGTGTGGTATAAATTCCACAGTGCAATAAAGTTAATGACAAACATTTTTTCGTAAGTTAATTATATACTTTTTAATACAATGGCATCTATAAACAAAGGAACAAATCAAAGCCACTGTGGCAGGCTGGCGAATGGATAGAGGCCCAGAGACAGACTGCAGTTCAAAAAAATATACTTTTATTATAAATAGATACAAAAATAAAAAGGCACAAGGGCCAAAACAAAGGGATTGAAACACAAAAAGAAAGACAAAAAAGCAAAATGTACAAAATAAAGGTTTCCAGGCTGGGCAATGCCTTCACTGGATTTAGCAAAACTTCAAAAATACAAACAACTACAAACAACTACAAACAACTACAAACAACTACAAACAACTACAAACAACTACAAACAACTACAAACAACTACAAACAACTACAAACAACTACAAACAACTACAAACAACTACAAACAACTACAAACAACTACAAACAACTACAAACAACTACAAACAACTACAAACAACTACAAACAACTACCTGCTTCCTCAGCTCCCTCCTCCCAAATGAGAAGCAGAGGCCTCCTTTTATGTCAGGTGGCTGGGCGCTGATTGATCGTTAATTAACCTAATCAACTAATCAACCCCAGCCACCTGAACATAATAAACCCAGGCAGGTAGGGGAAATTAACCCCATCCCTGCCAATTTAAAAAGGGCAGAGCTTTGCTCTGCCACAGCCACATTTGGAAATATTTTGAAGAACCGGACGAGAAAACCATGGAATGTAAAGAATTATGTCAAACAAAATTGCCGAACCACAAAACACATTCAGTGCTTCATTTGAAATGAAAACTTTCAGAAATTACTGTGGGTGGAGTTAAAAAAAAGCAAACATCCATAATCAACAGAACGCTTCGGCTGACATTTATTTAGCCCTTACATCCCTGTGAATACTTATAACATGATTTTAAAAGGAAGTTTGTAAAAATATATATTAATTCAAAGAACGCATACATGTAAATAAATTATGTATAGGGTTTAATTTTTTTTAATATTTTTTTTAATTTAATTTGTCAACATAATGGGATAAGAGGATATATATATATATATATTATATATATAATATATATATTATATTATATATAGTATATATATATATATATATATATAATATATATATATATTATATATATATATACGAATCTATATATATATAGTATATATATAGATAGATAGATAGATAGATAGATAGATAGATAGAGTACTGTGCAAAAGTTTTAGTCAGGTGTGAACAAATGCTGTAAAGTAAGAATGTTTTCAAAAATAGACATGTTAATAGATTTTATTTATCAATTAACTAAATACAAAGTGAGTGAACAGAAGAAAAATCTAAATCAAATCCATATTTGGTGTGACCACCCTTTGCCTTCAAAACAGCATCAATTCTTCTAGGTACACTTGCACAAAGTCAGGGATTTTGTAGGCATATAGTCAGGTGTATGATTAAACAATTATACCAAACAGGTGCTAATGATCATCAATTCAATATGTAGGTTGAAACACAATCATTAACTGAAACAGAAACAGTTGTCTAGGAGGAATAAAACTGGGTGAGGAACAGCCAAACTCAGCTAACAAGGTGAGGTTGCTGAAGACAGTTTACTGTCAAAAGTCATACACCATGGCAAGACTGAGCACAGTACAGACAGGGGTTTCCAGATGTGCTGTCCAATCTCTTTTGAAGAAGCACAAAGAAACGGGCAACGTTGAGGAGCGTAGACGCAGTGGTCAGCCAAGGAAATTTACTGCAGCAGATGAAAGACACATCATGCTTACTTCCCTTTGCAATCGGAAGATGTCCAGCAGTGCCATCAGCTCAGAATTGGTAGAAAACAGTGGGACCCTGGTACACCCATCTACTGTCCAGAGAAGTCTGGAGAAGTGGCCTTCATGGAAGACTTGCGGCCAAAAAGCCATACCTCCGATGTGGAAACAAGGCCAAGCGACTCAACTATGCACGAAAACATAGGAACTGGGGTGCAGAAAAATGGCAGCAGGTGCTCTGGACTGATGAGTCAATATTTGAAATATTTGGCTGTAGCAGAAGGCAGTTTGTTCGCCGAAGGGCTGGAGAGCGGTACACGAATAAGTGTCTGCAGGCAACGATGAAGCATGGTGGAGGTTCCTTGCAAGTTTGGGGCTGCATTTCTGCAAATGGGGTTGGGGATTTGGTCAGAATTAATGGTCTCCTCAATGCTGAGAAGTACAGGCAGATACTTATCCATCATGCAATACCATCAGGGAGACATCTGATTGGCCCCAAATTTATTCTGCAGCATGACAACAACCCCAAACATACAGCGAAAGTCATTAAGAACTATTTTCAGCATAAAGAAGAACAAGGAGTCCTGGAAGTGATGGTATGACCCCCACATAGCCCTGATCTCAACATCATCGAGTCTGTCTGGGATTACATGAAGAGAGAGAAGCAACTGAGGCTGCCTAAATCCACAGAAGAACTGTGGTTAGTTCTCCAAGATGTTTGGGCCAACCTACCTGCCGAGTTCCTTCAAAAACTGTGTGCAAGTGTACCTAGAAGAATTGATGCTGTTTTGAAGGCAAAGGGTGGTCACACCAAATATTGATTTGATGTAGATTTTTCTTCTGTTCACTCACTTTGCATTTTGTTAATTGATAAATATAAACTATTAACACGACTATTTTTGAAAGCATTCTTACTTTACAGCACTTTTTCACACCTGACTAAAACTTTTGCACAGTACTGTGTGTGTATATATATATATATATATATATATATATATATATATATATATATATATATATATATATATATATTTGATATATGGATAATCCATGTGGCAAGGGAACAGTAGCGTTATGATAACCATTATTGGAAGCTCTAGATTTATTATTATTATTATTATTATTATTATTATTATTATTATTATTATTATTATTATTATTATTATTATTAATAATAATAATAATAATAATAATAATAATATTCTGATGGTTTATGTTTTGTTCTTTTCATAAAAATAATATGTTAAAAAAAAAAAAAAAAAAAAAAAGGTTGAGTTTGGTTAATTTTATTCACTTTATGCCCACTTGGCCAGCACAGGTAGTGCAGTACAAATACAAAGAGAGACATTTACTAAGATACAAATAATAATACACGGGATCCAGGGTTACGGTAACTAACCTAATGTTCCCTTTCAATTCGAAGACGACCACCAATGACTTTATGTATGGGATAACGTATACCAGAGCTGTAGCGAGGGAGAAGGAACAGCAGCATATGAGGGACTACATCAGACGGTAGAAACTGGAAAAGGTATGCGGCGCAGCCCAGCTAGCCGCAGTACAAATATCAGTCATCGAGGCACCTTTGAAAAGGGCTCAAGATGTAGCCAACTCCCTAGTGGAGTGTGCAGCTACCCTACCAGGAGGGGGCAAGCCAGGACCATTATACGCAGTCGAGACTTTGTCCACAATCCAGTGTGACAGATGCTGCTTAGAGAGGGGCTGTCCTAGGGTCCATGTTCTGTGACAGACGAAGAGCTGGTCAGATTGACACAGCGCTCTTGTCCTATGCAAGTAGCATCTCAATGCCCACACTTAGCAGAAGAAATTCAATCTCTCATCCTCCGTTGAATTAAACGGAGATGGATGGAAGGACTCCAGTTCCACAGATTGGTTAATGTGGAAGGCTCTGCTTACCTTAACTGGTACGCAGAGACACCCTGCTGCCATCTTCCCAAATATGCATGCAGGAGATGTGCACAGACAGCTCCTGCAGCTCACTGATACGCTTAGCGGAGGTGATAGCCAAGAGGAAGGCTGTCTTCATAGACAGGTACTTCAGCTCTATGGAGTATAAGGGCTCAAACAGGACCTTTGTGAGAGCCTCTAATACAATATTAAGGCCCCATTCGGGGAGAACAGCCCTCCTAGGAGGATGTAATCGCTATGCACCTTTAAAAAAATGGGTAGCCAAAAACAGCTGGCAACAGCTGGCACAGCAGTATAGGCGGGAAGGGCGTCTATGCTGAGTGGACCACCTAAGTGGTGGAGGGAGTACCACAGGGGGCAATGTGTCGTCTCTGTCGAGGCAAAAAGATCGACCTGAGCCTTTCCGAACCGTTCCCAAATGCACTTCACCGTCTGAGGTCAGAGTCGCCATGCTGATGGATGTGGGCTGCTCCTGGAGAGGAGGTCCACTGCCCAGTTCATCGCTCCGGGAAGGTTCTTCGCCCGTAGGGACAGCAGGTTCCTCTGAGCCCATATTAATAGCTTGAAGGCCTTGCGATGCAACTCCAGGGACCATAGGCCCCCCTGGTGGTTGTCATACGTCACCACTGTTGTGCTGTCTGTCCAGATCAACACATGTGTATTGCTCAGCACTGGGAGGAAGTGATGGAGAGCAAGGGATACTGCTTGCAACTCCAGCATGTTTAAGTGCAGGCATGTCCAGCGGTCCGGCTAGGATCTATGTACTCCTGTACCATCCCAGACTGCTCCCCAACCCAAATTGGAAGCATCTGTCGTCACCACTTGGTGGTTCAGCACTACTCCCATTCGCACACTTTTGCGTAGGTGAGAGGTAATCCTCCACCAGCATAAGGCTGCCGAGCACGCGTAAGATACAGTCAGTTGACAGTGTCTGTCGCGTTTGGCACTGAGGTGGAACTTCGAAGGCCAAAGTTGCGGTTGGCAAGTTGAAGCAGACAGAAAAACCCAGCAGAAAGATAGCAAAGGGAGAGAGAGTACACAGTTTGTTTACAAGGCCTTACTCACCGAGGTGGACGGGCCTACGCAGCCGGTGGGGTCTACTAGACAGCGGGAATGTGGCAAGGCCTAGCCACGTGAAGGAGAGCACGGCTGGAAGAGTCACTTGATAGTGGGGGTACGGCAAGGCCTAGCCCTGAGGAGGAAATGTGTACTCACAGGAAGAATAGAAAACCACTCGCAGATGACTGCACAGGCAGTCACTCACATATGACAGATAGATATAAAGAGAGGACTACCATGCAAGCGGGGAGACCGCTGAAAGCAAGAAAGGCAAAAAAGGCTTGGTCTTTTTTATGTCGTTGATTCTGGGAAAGCGGCAAGCCGGCTTTCAGCATGAATGCAAATGAAATAAAATCGAATTGACTCTAGAAGCTCTTTTCTATCAACGCGCTCAGCTCAACACAGAGATCTACCATACTGTCTTGAGAGGGAAAACTACAAAGCGGCATGTAATTTAGCATATGTTAACGTAACATTATTCAACAGGTTTCATTCGACTTTATGGAGCAAAATGTGTTAATTCTACAACGGAATGCAAAACTTTTGGCCATAGCTGTATGTCAATGCCTAAGGTTTAAGCATTCATAAAACGTAACCAAAATGCATACCCCATATCAGCTTATTAAATGGCTAATGTTAAAATATGTTTTCATATCTTACATGAATATTGCTTCATATTCATTAACCAAGGTGTATTCTTTCATTTTTTTCCTGAAAAGTAAAATCATTGGTTTAAATAAAGCTTAACAGCTTTGTTTATTAGAGCGTGACAATGTCGAATAATGCTCTCTAAATATTTAAAGACAAGACATGAAAAAGAAGAGCACAGTATTTAACATCCAGTAAACGGCACTGCTGGCAAAGCAACACTGATAATGGGACCAATTCATCTTTCCTTGCGATGTACAGTAGTTCTTATCTTAAAATAAGTTATATAAACTCTGAAAGACACATGCACCGGTATTGCTTTTCTGATTTAACTGAATGGGTCCATGTTTATGATGCTCTTGAATGAGGCGATCTTTTGGCAGTGGATCATATTAAAAACAATGTTTAAACATGCACATTTAACCTCATCCATACTGCACTTTCTGTAAGTATTTGTTTTTAAACTGTGTGGCCAATCAAATTAGCAGTCACTTAATAGGCAAGCGGGTGGAAATATTTTTACAGTGTACGGTTTCTCTGGCTGAGACGGGGATATCCAGCTAATGAGATCACTACTATCCCGACCCCCCTCCACCAAAAAATCTCTCTGGCCCCTGGCAAAAGTAAATAAATACATAAATAATAATAAAAAAAATAATAATAAAATTGCATGACTCATCCTGATGTGGCAACTGGGGAAATAGCCCCAGTCGACCCTAATGTAGCTGTGCTAGTGATCATGACCCACATTGGTAAATATTGAGTCGCCCTTTTTATCAATCAGCATTTATTTCTATGTTTTTTACTCATTCAGGGACATAACATACCAAAATGTTTATTACACTATGTAACACAATTTTACAAATTTACAGTATAATCGTAAATCTCGAAAAACTACTCACTTCTAAATCTTTTGTAGTCATTTTTGTATTACTTTAGTATAAATACATGTTAATTTGGATTCATATGTTGTTTTTTTCTGACTTTATGTGAACGAAAAGACACAAAAGCTCCCGTTTTCTCATTGGAAATAGTGATATTTTGAAATGTACCTGTCCTGGTCACAAAAGCAAAGTTTGTGGGGAATAATAGCTATTTTCTATACTTTTGAGGCATAAGCAATTAGGAAATAACACTTACTATCCAAGAACAAAAAAACAAAAAAAAATTGTTACACGGTGTTATTAAACGAATGCGAGTTTAAATTACTAGCAAGTACATACTTTTCGATATGAAAGCTGAACTTTAAAATCAACAAAGAACAACTAAGTTATTCATTTTTAATGAACAAAAACAATTGTAGCCAACATTTTCACTAAAGTAAAATCAGGCTTGTGTGACTGTAAAATGCCACTTTTTTATATATTTACTACTGCTTAATCTAAGTTAAAAAGTAAAAGATGTTGGTGGGAATAACTTGCTCATGGCCCCATGGCAACATTACCTTCATTTTTAATAAAAAAAAAAAAAAAAACATTATTTACCTTTTTTTCTTTTAATAATGGTCTTATACTTTCTCTTCAGATATTTTTAAGAGTAATAAATACAAATACAGTATATGCCTATATTTAAGTATTAATATTTCGTGCAGTCGTCTCTGACCACCTGCCAAGTACACATTCACTTACCAACTTTATTTCTTACTGTTAGCTAACGTTAGTCTCGATGCAGAGATTGGGTCAAACCAATCTATTCCTGCATGTAGGGAGAATTTATTGTGATTGTTTATAAATGTAAATGTAAATTTTTATATTTTATTTAAAATATTTTAAAGCAATATTCAAAGTGTGTGTAGGGGGGGTGGCATGTGCCCCTTCTGCCCCATGGGTTAGCCGCCTATGATAAGAAGAAGAAGAAGAAAAAGAATACAAACTTCTAAAATGTTTTTTAAAAATGAAAAATAAAAGTTTCATAATCAAAAATAATGTATTGTTTAATCTCAAACTTCTACATTGTTATTACAACAAAACACGTTAAAATACACCAAGAGGTTTGTATCTGGCCTTTTGATAACTTTCAGCATGCTTAAAATTATCAAAACTTTTAATAA
This sequence comes from Polyodon spathula, assembly GCF_017654505.1. Lineage (NCBI taxonomy): Eukaryota > Metazoa > Chordata > Actinopteri > Acipenseriformes > Polyodontidae > Polyodon > Polyodon spathula. The sequence goes on along the minus strand of NC_054537.1, from coordinate 48,040,098 downwards.
CGTAAAAACATATGCATTACATGTAGGACTACCTTAAATTATGTTATTATTATTATTATTATTATTATTATTATTATTTATTATTATTATTTATTAATCCTGAGAGTCACTTTCATCTCTGTCACTTCATTACTCTTAAGCTCCTCATCATCTTCCTCAGCTTCAGTGACAGTGTCAGAGACCCGCCGTTTATTTATAATATTTGCCAGCAGACCCAGGGTGTATTAGAGACAGGTTATTATTTGAGACCCGGCAATTATTTGAAGTTTTACGGTATATTGATATGGTTTAAATGTTTAAACGCTGACACCTGCATAGCATTTAAATGTTCCTAAAAATATACTAACATCCCTAGACCATACTACAACATGGAGTGTATACCGTTCACATTGTACATGTAATGGGTGGCAATATGCAGGCAATATTTTAGAAACCGGTTGTTTGATTTTCATACTGTGAATGCTGGCTACGGCGTGTTTGTCTGTTTGTCAGTCCCCATATCATACTTACTGGTAAAGTATATCTTGAGAAACCATCACTGAATTGTGAGGTAACCTGGTAAAGACCTTCTTTATTACAAATCTTTCAGGTTCTTTGAATCTAATATTTGCATAATTTTGACACAATGGGCCTGATTTTCAAAAGGGGTTTTGTTTTCAGGGGAAATGGCAAAATAATAACAATAATAATAATAATAATAATAATAATAATAATAATAATAATAATAATAATAAACTTTCTTTTGTATAGCGCCCTTAAAAGCAGTCATCTCAGAGCTCTTCACAATTAACAGTACAACAATAAATAAACAGATTATGCACAAAAGAAACACAAGGAGATAAAACATAATCATAAAAAGTATTTAAGTTAACTTTAAAAACACTCATAGAAGCTGAGTCCCTTATCTCTAGTGGAATAGAGTTCCATAATTTGGGGGCATAACAACAGAAGGCCTTGTCGCCATAGAGCGCAGACGAGCAGGCGGGACACACAGCAGTCTGAGATCAGCAGAGAGGAGGTTGCGAGTGGGAGTGTAAAAAGATAAAAGACCTGACAGATAAGTCTGCGCTAGCCCATGAACAGCCTTTCAGCATTAAAATTTTAAAATCATTTCTAAGCCTGATAGGCAGCCAGTGCAAGGCCTCCAAGTCAGGAGTGATGTGATCTCTTGAGTAGGACCGAGACAAAATTCTGGCTGCAGAATTTTGAACAAATTGAATTTTAATGAGGATGCTGTTAGATACCCCAGAGAGCAGGTTGTTACAGTAATCTATCCTGGAGAAAACAAAAGCATAAACCAGTTTTTCAGCTGCAGGTAGAGAAAGCATGGGACACAGTCTCGCAATATTTCTAAGGTGAAAAAAAGAAACCTTGACAGTATAAGAACATAAGAACATAAGAAAGTTTACAAACGAGAGGAGGCCATTCGGCCCATCTTGCTCGTTTGGTTGTTAGTAGCTTATTGATCCCAGAATCTCATCAAGCAGCTTCTTGAAGGATCCCAAGGTGTCAGCTTCAACAACATAGCTGGGGAGTTGGTTCTAGACCCTCACAATTCTGTGTAAAAAAGTGCCTCCTATTTTCTGAATATTTTCAAATAAACTCTCTAATCTATTAAGTAGGATCTTGTGATTTACAGTGTTAAATGCTGCACCAAGATCCAAGAGGATTAAAACTGATAAAGCACCTGAGTCAGCAGCCATTAACAGATCATTAGTGACTTTGACCAGGGCCGTCTCAGTGCTATGAAGATGCCGGAAGCCAGATTGAAAAGGTTCAAAAAAATTGTTAGCAATGAGATGCTGGTTTAATTGCCTAGTGACAGATCGTTCTAGAAGCTTAGCTAGAAAGGGCAAATTTGAAATGGGGCGAAAATTATTAAGATTATCCAAGGCCATATGGGTTTTTTTAGACACAGGCATTACTGCAGCAGTTTTAAAAACAACCAGAACCACACCAGAACTCAGGGACTCATTTATAACAATTAATACCAAGGGGCAGAGCAGCTCAAAACAGGACTGAAAAAGAACAGATGGGATAGGATCCAACAAACAACAGATGGCTTTCATACGAAGTGCCAGGTCTGTAAGAGAATTAAGAGTGAGAGGTGTAAAACAGGATAGAGAGGACCCCGCAAAGCCAGACAGACCAAGAGACTGTGCAGGAGGAGTCTGAGAAGAGGTACTAATGTCTAGGCAGATATACAGGTTAATCCGTAAATATCCACCTATTTTCGTCAGATCACATTTGATGCATCGTTGTCTGTGGTTCTAAATTAATTAGTAATGAGCATTTAAGCGGTTTTATCCACCAAAATAATTCTTCTGGTTCAATTGTATTAGCAAATTCTGTATAAACTCAATCAAATATTGTACAGAAAAAGGTTTAAATTAATCATTTATCATTTATTTCAGGAGGTTTCATTTTTTCTCTCTACACAGATGAAGATGGGCTTTAGTCTAATACGTCCTTAAATACCTTTTTTTCTCATGTAAACCTTTTGTGTACATTTTTATTTTTATTTTTTTTATGTTATGATCCCAAGCCGAAATACAACCCAATGGGAATGGGTTAACCACATCGCCTTGAGGACCATTCATTGACATTTTTCAAAAGCCGAAATCTTATTCGGCTTGTACAGATAATTACTTTACCCAAAGCCGACCCGAATAAGATCAAATACCAGAACAAGATCTGACCACATCTTTGTGTCAAAGTGAGACTAGTTTGAATTATTCTCCAGGGTAGCCCCAAATATGTCAAGCTATAGGCTGCTTTAGTAAATTACAAAAACAAACAAACTAAAAAAACTAAAAATGATGATGCTGGAGTTGGCTTCTATTTGGCCAGCTTCCTATTTGCTAATATACACAGATGTAACTAACTGAATAAGTAACTGGGGTATTTCAGGGGATAAATCACCTTGGGCTGCTCATTTCAAAGTTAATACAAACACAGGGGAACCCCTCTAAGTCATCCATATGTATTTATCCTGGCCCAAAACAGAACTTGGTACAAAAAGAGCAGGCAAATATGGCTCACATAGCATTATTAACATTGGGTTTAGTGCAATGTTACAAAGTAGGTATCCAGAAGTGGAAACCCTGTGCGTGATCCATGTGTATTCTTCACTGGCTAACATAGACTTTGCTTTCCTTAGTTATCTTGTCTAGTAATCAATTTTTAAGTTTGTCCTTTCCCTATTTAATATCGCAAACTCATACAGACTTGAATAAGAAAAGGTCAATTTAAAATATATATATATATATATATATATATATATATATATATATATATATATATATATATATATATATATATATATATATTCTGGAGGAAACTATAAGGTCTATAAATATACTCCGGAACTAAACTGTTATTTAGGAGTAGAGCTTGATGTTCAGCAATGATACTGTGCACACACTGCTTTGCACTTCAGATATACGTTGGGCTTACCTTTGAAAAGTAGAAATAAAAACTTCAAGGAAAACATGCTTTCTGTACGGTGCGGAATAAAGTCGTAAACTTGGACAGGTGACTTTACAACAGAATGGTTTGTTAAATTGACTTCTTCCTGTTCAGGTCTGTGTGTGCTACATTAAATGGGGAAAGCATGAAACTTAAAAATGAAATACCCCAGGGTTCAGTTACTTATTCAATTTTAGTTACATTTGTGCATATTGGTGAATAAGAAGCTGGGATGCGAATAAGAAACTAGAAAGTGAATAAGAAGCTGGGATGCAAATAAGAAACTAGAATGTGAATAAGAAGCTGGGATGAGAATAAGAAGCTAACTTCGTTAATGCGGTAGTATGTAAACATAGTATTTGAGGAAAATTGTACACAGTTGTTTTTTATTTTAAGTAGGATTTATAATTGAGTGTTTAAAGTTGTGGATGAGCATACATTTAATACATTCCTTAAAGTAAGTTAGCTTTCATTTCTCTTCAGTTAACAATACAGTATTCAGTATTTTGATGCATCTGAAATATATCAATAAATAATGATATATTTTGAATTTGATGATTTTATTTAAAAGCATATGTCTGCAATGTGTTTATTTATTTATTTATGTATTACTTTTTACATTTTTATTTCCAAAGTATAGTTTGATACATTTGGGGCTACCCTGGAAAATAATTCAAATTAGTCTCACTTTGACACGAAGGGATGGTCGCATCTTCTTCAGATCTGCTTGAGGTAAAGACAATTGTGTGCATTGCAATGGGATTATATTTCAGCTTGGCATCGTAATACACAGACACACCCAAACACACACACACACACACACACACACACACACACCCACACACACACAGCTGCTTCTAACACAGAATCCACGTTGAATGCCAGGGAGACTCAGTCTGACATGTTGTTTTTTTACCTGCAGATAGCCGTATTGACCATGCTGAAGCAAGCAGAAAGCTAACTGTTGGAAGTTTACATTATCTACCACTTTCATCTTTAGAAAATAGACACAGATTCTTAGATCATTACTTATTCCACCAAAAGAATCATCAGAGTAACTAATGAACCAAATTAGCGGATAGAGTTCCACCGTGTTTTCTTTAGTCAGTGGGAAAAACGGGTTCAGAAAAAAAAGGTTGAAATAATGCGATCCTCCAATGTATCGCCTTTGAAAATAACCCACTATATGTATTTTTTTTTTTTAACCAATGTTTACCACTTCTTTGCAGGGTTGAATTTCAAAACAAGTTCTATAAAGGATCTGGCTACAAGTTTACACCTTTCTCTTTTGGAAACCTGCCATGCAAAGAGCATTGATTTACTTCTTTTTGGTCATGTTCTTGAAGATTGAAGACTGGAGACCCCTGACTAGACTAGACATTGTCATTGTTTAGTTATTAATTTAGCAACCTTTTTCTGTGGATTGGGGGTCTTGTAATAGGGGCTCTAGAGTGGGTGAAACAACCCCTTCTCTTTTCAGCAATTAATATAGAATCTGTAACAATAAAAGTTGCAGTGTCATCTATTGTGTCTCTTATTGCTGTTAACTGTTGGCTTTAAACTAAACATGTCAAATAAAAGAATCAATTGCCCAATTAAAGGGCTTTCAGTAAAGAACAATAGATTATTTTCTGCATTGACCTGCCTTTGTGTGTAATTAAAGTGTACATAGCAATTCCAAACCATTTCAGCTATTTATATAGTGAAAAGAAGTGGGTATACTAAGTGGTTGTACTATTTTGCAATACAACTTGATGAACTGAACTAACAATGCTGATGATTTATGGAAATGTCAAAATATGGCATTAGATTACTTTTCCAAAACACCAATAGCCACATGAACACTGCAATCTGTTTGAAAGGTATTTCAGTCTTAATTGATATTACCCATGTTAGTACTGATACATGTTTAAATCCATACATTCATACTAATGAGCACACTATGGAAAATTTGAATTTTACAGTTCAGAGATAAAACTAATAAGAAATTTAGTTATTTAGCAGAAAAAATTACTTGGCTAATGCCTTTATTAGCCTTTAACCAAAATGTGTTTTTGACGGTTTGTATTATTTTTGCTTGCTTGTACTTTACTACACTTTGCTGTTTTTACCAAGGAATACCAGGACACAATTTTGAAGGTCATGCAACATCCGACCGGAGAGTGCGAACCAGAGAGTAGACATGAAGCAGGACTCGCAAGTATCTCGGAGTAGAGCCATGGAGCGACTTGTATCTTAAAGTCAACCCTGAATCGCATTGGGAGCCAATGTAGTTTAAAAAGCACAGGTGTAATATGTTCCCGAGATGCTGTATGGGTTAAAACATGGATGGCAGAATTCTGCACATATTGCAACTTGTTTAAAACTCTCGTACAGACTCCAGATAAAAGTGCATTACAATAATAAAGCCTAGAAGTAATAAAAGCTTGAATCAGTTTTTCAGCATCAGAGAAAGATAAAAGGGGCCTTATCCATGCAATATTGCAGAGATGGAAAAAGGACACCCAAGTGACATTTTTAATATGGGCTTCGAAGGTCAAAGAAGAATAAAAAAATAACACAGGTTACTTACTACAGTGGAAGCAGATACATTTACATTGTCAATAACCAAATTAAAATTACCAATTCTATGAACAAGAGACTGGGAACCAACTAAAATAATTTCTGTTTTGTCACGATTTAGTTTAAGAAAACTGCTGCATCCAGATTTATATCACAATTTATATCAGGTAACTGACTAGTACAGAGGTAGCAGCGCTTGTATCAGGTTTTGTGCACACATACAATTGTGTATTATCAGCATAAAAATGATACCTGAAGCCAAGCATCTATAATCTGGCCAAGTGGTAACATGTAAATACAAAAATGTAACAGGCCCAGAACAGAGCCCTGTGGGACCCCCTGAGTAACTGGAGAAAAATCTGATTTTGCTTTTAAGAGTTACAAAGTTGTCTGTCAGACAGATAGGACTTAAACCAGCAGAAAACAGTATCAGTAAGGTCAAGTCATTTTTCCATCTGTTCAATCAACGTATTATGATTGATTGTGTCAAAGGCTGCACTATGGTCTAATAGAAGAAGGATATTAAGGGCTCCTAAATCTGCAGTCATAAGCAAATCATTGGCTACTCTGACCATGCCTAGCTCTGAAGTCAGATTGAAAAGGTATGAGTAACTCATTAGTCATCAAATAATCTCTCAAGGAGCTTAGATTAAAAAGGTAGATTGGAAATAGGCCGGTAGTTATTTAGAATGTCAGGGTCAACACCAGGCTTTTTTTAAAACTAGCGTGATAGCAGCAATCTTTAACACTGGTGGAACAATACCAGATATCAAGGAGTCACTGATTAATGTGGTAACAAAAGGACCTAAAGCTGAGAAGCAGGCCTTCACTGGAATTGTGGGGATAGAATCCAGGAGGCAAGTAGTCGGTCTCTCTGAAGAAGCAGTATTATGGACAGGTTGTAACAGCTTATTAAAGGTGGTAAAAAGAGCTTTAGGGTTTCTGCTCCTTCTCTCAATAATAGAGAAATAGTATCTATAGACAACCTAGTGTTGTTCATAAATCTACACATAGACAGTCAAACCAGATTTCTTCCACAGTCGTTCTGAATGACGACTGTCCATCTTCAAGGAGTGTTGTTCTTTAGTGTACCAAGGGCAAGCGGAAGTGAAGGAGTCCATACGGGTTTGAAGAGGGACTAGAACATCAAGAATAGATGTTAATGCATTATTATAGTGAGCAACAAATTCCTCAATTGAATAGGAATGTGGTTGGTGAAGAGGTCAATTTATGAATGCCTCAGACAGAAGACTATCAGGGTCAACTGATTTAATGTTATGAAAAGTGATTGCTAGGAAGGGGCGGAAGAGAAGGCTATATTCAAGGAGATAGCCTTGTGATCAGAAAGCCCTAAATCAATCCCATCAAGTCTAGAAATTACAATACCAGTACAACATATTGAACATTCATGCTGTATCATGAAACCATGACCAAATGACTCCTCCAGACAGCCAGGCAAACTACAATACAATGCCAATATAAAACAGCATCTTACAATATGCTGTTGTATCCATGGTTTAATCAATTTTGTATTGGTGTTACCAACTTCCCATTAAAATGATCATTATTTAAAGACTA
>NC_054537.1:48007490-48029990 GCF_017654505.1 Polyodon spathula | reverse complement strand
GAAAATTAAATGAATAGCTAATTGAGGCACCTTTTGCAATAATAACCTATTTTAAATTAGGATATTTGACAATGAGCTTTTGGCATGATTCTTTAGTGATTTTTGACCATTCTTCAACAATTGTTCCAGTTCATTCAAATTCCAAGGACTTCTTCAACTCATACCAAAGATTCTGAATAGGTCTTAGATCGAGACTTTCACTAGGCCATTCCAGAACCTTGATTTTATTCTTCTTTAACCATTCAGATATAGATTTTGATGTGTGCTTTGTATCGTTGTTGTGTTGAAACGTCAAGTTGCGCTTTACACCAAGTTTTGTAGCGGAGGGTTTCAGATAAGTGGCCAATATCTTTTGGTATGCTGTGGAATCCATTTTACCATGTATTGGAACTAAATTTCCTGTGCCGTTAGAGGAAACACAGCCCCATAGAAGGATATTACCACCTCCATGCTTGACAGAAGGTATGGTGTTCTTTTCTTTGTATGCCTCACCAAACTTTATACAAACATGATGACTATCAGTGTGACCAAATAGCTTTATTTTTGTTTCATCACTCCAAAAAACCATTGACCAGAACTCATATCCATCATTCAAATGTTGTTTTGCAAACTTTAAGTGATTTCCTTTGTGACGTTTCACTAAGAGTGGCTTTTTCCTTGGCTGCGATCTTTGAGACCTTCACCATGCAATACCTGACCTGTGGTTGAAATGGAAACCCCATTCCGACTTGCAGCTAATTCACTTTGAATATCTTTGGCTGTCAATCTCGGATTGTTATTAACTTTCCTCACAATTCTCCTACTTGTTCTTGGTGAAAGAGCCTTCTTTCTTCCAGACCTATGAAGCATTGTGACTGTACCATGAGTCTTGTACATCTGATAATAGAAAAAATAATTGAAATTGAGATACTGAAATGCTTGGAAATCTTCTTGTATCCTTCTCCAGCTTTATGACAATAAATAATCAGATAGTTCTTTACTTTTGCCATATTGACTTATTGGTAATGACAGCAATCATCCTATGCCTAACCCTTTTATACTCAGAAAGAATGAACTAGACCTGCGACCGCTGGAGCTGCAGGTCCTGCAAATTGCTCTTCCTCTCTTCGTACGCACTCTGTGTGGCTTGGTTCCTGAGAACCAGGTGGCTCTCCAGCTTAAGTAGCTCCCTTTCCAGCTGCTCGCTCCCCTCATGAAATCCTGGCAGATCTTGATCTGCGCTTTCCCCACATCCAACCACTGGCGCCATGTGGGGAAGTGAGATTGTCTGCCATGCCCAGACTGCCGAGAAGTCCTGCAAAGACTGAGCAAAGCACTCATCCTCCAACAAGTCATTGTTGAAGCGCCAGTAGGCAGCATTGTGCCTAGCTGGCATTATGGCTACCATCACGGCCACCAGGTTGTGGTCCGTGAACCACTCCGGCTTGATTGGAGGAGCGAATGCAATGCGCATGGTTCCACGAGATGTAGGACCTGTCGATTCGGGACTGAGACACCTGCCCCTCCCTAACCCTGGGGAAGGTGAAGGCAGAGGCCTCCAAATGTTGCCATCACCAGATGTCGACCAGGGAGAGCTGAGTGGTCAGCTCCCTCAGAGCTGCTGACAAGAGCGGGTAGGGTTCATGCCCCATCTTGTCTGCGGCCTCCAGAGTGCAGTTGAAATCCCCTCAGAGGACTACAAACTTGTTGCCGCTGATGGTATGTGGTGCTTGTGGAGGTGGCTTTGCGCTCTGTTTGAGCTTGTGGCACCTCTTTTTCTGGTGCCCCAGCTCCTTGCAGTGGTAGCACCACACTTTCTCCGAGGAGAAAAAAAATTACATAATTGTTCCCCTCAAAGGGAACGACAAAATTGCCGTCCACCACATCCTGCCCCATCAGGTGGATGGTAACCTGGCGGCAGAACGACTGTATGTGTTGGAGGGGATGGTCCTGGAACCCATCTCTATAAGGGCTTGCAAGTGGGTCTTCAGCAGGGCATCCTATATGAAAGGTGGCACATTTGAAAGGGAGACACTGTTGCCCAGCCCCACCAGTATTTCAATTGGGATAAACATGGATATCATACTTTCCTTTCTCTTTATGTACTTCTGCTGTTTAAATCTTGTTTTGTTGATTTTTTTACAATAATAAAATTCAGTTGTTAGTCTCTAATATTTACAAAAAGTACTAAAAATGGTCTCCGACACCGAAGTGATCCCATACGACAGCATCGCCCCACAACATCGGCTACTGGTGTTGGATGCCAAAGTCCGCTTAGTCCAAACCCCGGCGCGACTAACTGCCATGATTGAACGCATCAAATGGTGAAAATTACCAGAACATCAAGCTGTCGTGAAGGCGGCACTAGGACTATTGGTGCCCAATCCAAGATCAACAGTCAGTGAAGATTGGAACGACCTGGCTGAACGCGTCAAGACATGCGCCGCAAACACCCTGGGAACCATAAAACCAAACCGGCACTTTATCGACAAACAGACCTGGTGGTGGAACAACGATGTGCAGCAGGCAACCAAGGCAAAAAAGGATGTCTACAAGACCTGGTGGAAGACAAAATGCCCAGACGATCTTGTACGATACCGCGCACTCAAATCCACCGCAAAGTGAACCGTGGCGACTGCAAAGGTGGCGCATTACCAGGACCTCTATGACCAACTGAACACGCCTGGTGGGGCAAACAAGATCTACAAAATCGCCCGCACATGCGACCACGCCACACAAGACCTAGGACACGTCATCAACATCAAAGATGACAATGGGCAGATGCTGCAGAAGCCAAAAGACATGGCGCTGGAAGGAGAAAAGTGTAAGGTACTGCACGCAGGAAATAAAAATGTACATTATAAATATCATATGGGAGATACTGAAATTGGAGAAGGAATCTATGAAAAAGACCTAGGAGTTTTTGTTGACTCAGAAATGTCTTCATCTAGACAATGTGGGGAAGCTATAAAAAAGGCTAACAAGATGCTCGGATACATTGTGAAAAGTGTTTAATTTAAATCAAGGGAAGTAATGTTAAAACTGTACAATGCACTAGTAAGACCTCATCTTGAATATTGTGTTCAGTGCTGGTCACCTCGCTATAAAAAAGATATTGCTGCTCTAGAAAGAGTGCAAAGAAGAGTGACCAGAATTATTCCGGGCTTAAAAGGCATGTCATATGCAGACAGGCTAAAAGAATTGAATCTGTTCAGTCTTGAACAAAGAAGACTACGTGGCGACCTAATTCAAGCATTCAAAATTCTAAAAGGTATTGACAGTGTCGACCCAAGGGACTTTTTCAGCCTGAAAAAAGAAACAAGGACCAGGGGTCACAAATGGAGTTTAGACAAAGGGGCATTCAGAACAGAAAATAGGAGGCACTTTTTTACACAGAGAATTGTGAGGGTCTGGAATTAACTCCCCAGTAATGTTGTTGAAGCTGACACCCTGGGATCCTTCAAGAAGCTGCTTGATGAGATTTTGGGATCAATAAGCTACTAATAACCAAACGAGCAAGATGGGCCGAATGGCCTCCTCTCGTTTGTAAACTTTCTTATGTTCTTATGTTCTTATGAATACTTCAAGAAAATATGTCACGAGGAATTTCCGCATCCTCCACTACCGGCAGCCGATACCATCTCCGTCCCAGTACCCACCATCACAATCCCAGAAGTAAACACCGCCATCAACAAGATGAAAAGTGGCAAAGCAACTGGCCCAGACGACATCCCAGCCGAAGTATAGAAGCTCCTTGAAGCACAAGGAGCAGCATGGCTCACAGACCTCTTCAACAAGATCAAGGAAAAGGCACCCCCGGAAATGTGGCAAACCAGCATCACAGTGCCAATTTGGAAAGGCAAAGGCAACGTTAATGACTGCTCCAATTACAGGCAGATCCAGCTGCTGTGCCATACAATGAAGATTTTCGAGCGTGTGCTGGACGCATGACTAAGAACCATCGTCGATATCTTGCCAAACCAATGTGGCTTTGTGAAAAACTGCGGAACAACAGACGCCATACACGCAGCTCGCCTACTGATGGAAAGGCACCATGAGAAGAGGAAAATGATCCACATGTCATTTCTCGTCCTGAAAAAGGCATTCGACAGGGTACCACAAGATCTCAGCTGGCTGGCGCTGCGACAGCACCATGTCCCCGAAGCCTATGTCAGCTGGACAAAGCTCCTGTACCAAAAGGCCACTAGCTAAGTACATTGCGCAGCTGGAACCTCAGACATCTTCAATGTTGGCGTCCACCAAGGCTCAGCCTTGTCTCCTCTGCTCTTCATACTTTGCATGGATACGGTGACCAAAGATATCCAAACAAGACATCCATGGATGCTATTGTATGCCGACGATATTATGATAGCAAGTGAAACGCGACACGGCCTCGAACAGCAAGTACAGGAGTGGAAGACGCGCTGTGAACGATTCGAGATGAAACTGAGCATTAAGAAGATGGAGCACCTGGAATGTGGTGATCAAACCGATGGCACAATCACAGCTGGTGGGGTCCAACTGAACAAAGTGACCCAGTTCAAGTACCTAGGCTCATGTGTCAACTCCGACTACACTACCCTCCAAGACGCCAAGACGCGAGTCAGCACCGCTTGGATGAAATGGCGGCAGGTCACTGGACTACTGTGCGACAAGAAGATCCCTTTGCGCCTAAAATCCAAAGCCTACCGCTCAGTGGTCAGACCAGTAGCCCTATACGGAACTGAATGCTGGCCAACAACAAAGAAATATGAACAAGCACTCCATACGATGGAAATGAAGATGCTGCGATGGACCCTCGGCTTGACAAGACTAGACCATGTCATGAATGAAGAGGCGTGAAAAACACTCAAAATTGCCCCAATCACTGAGAAAATGAGGGAATCACGCCTGCGATGGTATGGACACGTGCTCCGCAGCAATGACACATCAATGGCAAAGACCGCCCTTGATTGAATGTGTAAGGCCACCGGCCCCATGGACAACCATTTAGGCGCTGGCTGGATCGGCTGAAAGGTGACATGTGCCTCGCAAAAGTCACCTGCCGAGACACCGCAGACTGTAAGAAGTGGAGAAATCTGTGCAAACAAGCAGACCCCACATCAGTGGGAAAATGCAAAGAAGAAGATAGCAAAGTCCCTAACATTTTGATCTATGGAGATACATAGAAGTATGAACGTGACAAAACAAAAATGTCATCCCTGGGCATCCCTTACAGAAGACCCAGAACCACCTCAGCCAAAGAATGAGGCGAGGGGACCACAGCCCTGACCACCACCCCTATGTCACGACCTGGTGATGAGTGGTCAGAGCCCTTCACCCAGAATTTGTGTCCGGACCTTTGGTCGCTGGGCCTAGATCCCGGGTCACTGCACCACCAGACAGTCGCCTGGTCTCCTGCTTTGCTTCCCCTTGTGGCCCAAATGTCACTCCATGGTCGCTGGTGCTCGCACCTCTGCCAGCTGTTGCACCCACCCGGTTGCCAACCTGCACTCCTGACTCCCTGGTCTCTCTCCCTGATCGTAACACGGCTTGCAAGTGATGCTACCCTGCCACAGAGAGTGAATAGAGTAACAGGGTAACGGTAGATTTACATAATTTGTTTATTTTATTATTTTGGCGTGGACCACGGCTGACAATAATTTTCAATTTTTGTCTATATTAACACTAGAATGACCGCATTTATAGGAATACCTAGAACAACCATGACGGTCAATTTGACCGGCATATTACAAACAACAAATATTTTAATGAAAGGACACACAATTGAATATAAGTCATAGTTTTGTTCAGAAACATCGTTTAAACCATCTACACAACAGAAACATTGAAAATAAACAGATATTTGAACAGAAATATGTTTATATACAGATATATTACATAACGCCCATCTTCAAAATATTGTACAAATTTAAATAAACAAATATTTTAAAATAAATTTGTGCATATACAGGTATACCATATACATACAAAACTGTACAACTGAAACAATGTAAATAAGTGTCAACATTTTTTTTTTTTTTTAATAAATAGGTTTATTTTGTCTACATAACAAACTGAAGCTACCTTAATAGAACTCTTGGACAGGATCCTACAGGATGTTGTACAAGAGCTTGGGCAGGATCTTGTGTAGAATCCTATAGGATTATGCACAATCTTGGACAGGATCCTACAGGATCTTGTAGATGATCCTGTAGGATCTTATATATAGTTGTGATGGTTATTGTACCAAATCTTGCAGGATCCTAAATAAGGTCATATTGTCAGATCCTAGGGTGGTTAACAGTCATCATAAACACAAACAGTAGTCAATCAATCAATCAATCAATCAATCACAGCTCTTCATCTAAACAAGAAGCAACAGACAGATCAAAGAGCTCAACTCACCAGGGGGGGGGGGGGGGGGGATATGGGGACTCACATTCAGTGACTCACTCACCCATGATGGTGGCTCATCACATTAACCCCAGACAGGACAGGACGATAGAACACACACGGAGAAACAATAACCCAGAGATAACAAGTTTATAACAAGAAAAGAAACAGTCCCTTTCTCTAGCTGGAATGGTGGAAAGTGCATTTACACAGTCCCATAATGCCACGCTCCAGCCCTATGTAAATCTTATTGAGACTCCTGTCAAAGATTTGTACCAGGGACTCTAAAGGCTGGTTTGTACTTCTCTCACAGACAAAAGCCTTTGTCAGCTGCAGACACTTCTATGGGTGCACCAGAAGGATTGAGCACCCCTGAGTTTGCAGACTTTTTGACGCAGCAAAGTTATCGTAGCTGTTGGTCATACTTTCAGCTTTACTGCCGGTGTCGACTTGTGTCTAGGGTTGCCAACAGGCTCCTCAATCCCAGGACACTTTGAGACAGAGCAGGATTTAAAAATTGCCCCTAAACTGAATGAAGTGAATGCGTAAATTGGCTCCTATATATTTGCTAAAATGAATACTGTTGCTGAATTACTATGAGCAGCAAACAAGTAAAGCTGATCATCTGTTCATGTAAAGATGTAAAGAACAGCTGATCAACGTTACTGATTTGATTGGGAGAGTAATTGCATGTTATGGGCGGTTTAATATTAAATTAACAGAAAATAAAGTGACGCTAATTTATTAGTGATTCAAAAAAATAAATAAATCCTTTGAGGAGGTAATCTGTCTTTGCGGTTAAGCTCTTGATAAATATTTAATTCTAGGCATTCTTGTAAAAAATCGCAAAAATATGGTGGAGATTGTGCAAATGAGGTTTATCAAATAATAAAATGAGATGCACTGTAGCTGCTGCCAGTTGCAATACTAGCAATTATGCAATTAGTCAAGAACTCTTGAAAGCATGTTTTCAACAATCATCAAAACTTGAAACCCTGCATTTTCTTGCCTCCGGCTCTTTTGATGGGACTGTGGCAGCAGCTGCCAGCATCTCAGCATTTTCTCATGTGTTACTAAGTCAAGGTGTGCTTAATGTTCTTGTGAGACAAACGCATAAATACCTATTTTTCCCTAAAAGCAGGTTTGACATACAATGTAGTGGGACTAATAGACTACACTCGTGCTGCTAATACTGCCAGCTCATTCTGACCATGTATATAAAAATAGGATACACACCGATTATATGAAAGTGCAGATGGTCTGTGATTCAAATGTAACAATTACAAACGTCATAGCAAAGTATCGAGGATCAGCTCATGACTCTTATTTTTAAGAACAGTCACATTTTTAACTAGCTGAAAGAAAATTCATACGGAGATGGCTGACTGTTAGGTACTGCTCTGGAGGGTCGTGGGTTCAATCCCATGTGGGGGAACACTGCTGTTGTACCCTTGGGCAAGGTACTTTACCTAGATTGCTCCAGTAAAAAAAACCAACTGACAAATGGATAATTGTATGTAAAAATAATGTGATATCTCATAACAAATGTAAAAATCACCCTGGATAAGGGTGCCAAATCGGAAATAAAATAGTAATGAGTAGGATGGAGTCTGTTATTTACCTTCAAAATTTATCTTAATAAGGGCTTCATATATAGACAGGACATTGGTTATTAGAGCCCCTCTAATCAAAGTGTTAATGTTAGCCGTTTTATGGTAGTAAATTCCACGTTCTTAAATATTTTACATTTAACTTACCATACTGTTACTAACTTATATAAGATAAGGGTCATTATCCAGATTTACCTCAATTTCCTCATCATTATTTGCAGTTACAGACATCTAAAGATATGAAAGAAAACGAAAACAAATAAAAATACTGTTCTGAGTTTATTCCCCTAAAAACACTAAATTGCCAAGATCTCTCTAAATAAGAGTTTCTCAACATAAAATTAAAAATATAAGAACATAAGAACATAAGAACATAAGAAAGTTTACAAACGAGAGGAGGCCATTCGGCCCATCTTGCTCGTTTTGGTTGAGTAGCTTATTGATCCCAAAATCTCATAAGCAGCTTCTTGAAGGATCCCAGGGTGTCAGCTTCAACAACATTACTGGGGAGTTGATTCCAGACCCTCACAATTCTCTGTGTAAAAAAGTGTCTCCTATTTTCTGTTCTGAATGCCCCTTTTTCTAAACTCCATTTGTGACCCCTGGTCCTTGTTTCTTTTTTCAGGCTGAAAAAGTCCCTTGCGTCGACACTGTCAATACCTTTTAGAATTTTGAATGCTTGAATTAGGTCGCCACGTAGTCTTCTTTGTTCAAGACTGAACAGATTCAATTCTTTTAGCCTGTCTGCATATGACATGTCTTTTAAGCCCGGAATAATTCTGGTCGCTCTTCTTTGCACTCTTTCTAGAGCAGCAATATCTTTTTTATAGCGAGGTGACCAGAACAACTGGAATGGTTGACCATTCTACAAAAAGGGCATTTTTCTTGCTGAGTAGTATTGGGTTAATCCTAACAATATGTGAGGATTATTGTAGTAAAAAGATTCAATGTTGTAACTTTGTTAAAAAAACCAACTAAGGTATAACTTTGTATATTATAGTTAGCTTTCTAAAACTGCAAAAACAATTTTATTGTTTTATTTCTTTATCAGTTTTTTAATTCCTCCTGGCATGCCTCCCTGCTTCCTATTGCAAAGTGAATACAAAAAAAGAAATGTCATATATATATATATATATATATATATATATATATATATATATATATATATATATATATATATATATATATATATATATATATATGATATAGATTATCTACAAGACAAAATTACCTCAAGGAGTTACTTTCAATCCTTTCAATGGTCTTCTTCTCTTTCAGGGAACCAGGGTTACGGTAAGTAACCTAACGTTCCCTTTCAATTTGATGATGACCACCACTGACATTGGTATGGGATAACGTATACCAAAGCCATTACGAGGGAGATGGAACAGCAGTACATGAGGGACGCACAACACTGACTAACCCAGAGGTTAGCGATGAGAACTTATACCCTCAAGGACCTTTATGCCTACAGAAGGCAAGGCAGGGTCTACCACATTAATGCGGTAGAACCTGGAGAAAGTATACGGCGTAGCCCAGCTAGCCACAATACAAATGTCGGACATCAAGGCACCTTTGAAAAGGGCCTAAGATGTAGCCAAACCTCTAGTGGAGTGTGCGGCTAACCTACCAGGTGGAGGTAAGCCAGCACCATCATACGCAGTTGAGATTGTGTCCACAATCCAGTGTGACAGACGCTGCTTAGAGAGGGGCTGTCCTAGGGTTCGTGTTCCGTGACAGACAATGGTCAGATTGATGCAGAGCTCTTGTCCTATGCACGTAGCATCTCAATACCCATACTGGGCAGAGGAAATTCAATCTCTCATCCTTCGTAGAAGTAAACGGAGGGGGATGAAAATACTCCAGTTCCACAGATTGGTTGATGTGGAAGGCTGTAATTACATTGGGGAGGAAAGTGGGGTTGGTGCGCAGTGACACCCTACTGTCATCTTCCCAATACGCATGCAGGAGCTGTGTACAGACAGCGCATGCAGCTCAATGATCCACTTAGTGGAGGTGATAGCCAAGAGGAAGGCTGTCTACATAGACAGAAACTTCAGCCCTATGGAGCGTAAGGGCTCAAATGGGGCCTTCGTGAGAGGCTCTAGTACAATATTAAGGTTTCATTTGGGGAGAACAGTCCTCCCAGGAGGGCATAATCATCGTGCGCCTTCAAGGAAATGGTTTGCCAAAAAATGCGCACCTGGAGATATAGAATATACGAGGGCATGGCAAGCAGAGATAGCCGCTAAATACACCTTCAAGGTGGAAGACAATCTTCCAGCATTGAGCAGTTCTAGCATAGGGCAAATAATGGGGTCATGGTTCCCAGCCTGAAACCAAGTTTGAAAATACTTCCACTTGCAGGTATACAGAGATCTAGTGGAGTCTGCCGTAGTGCTCCGCATCGTTTCCACAACCAAGTGTAGGGCTATCCAGCAGTCCCTTTTAGGGGCCAGACCCATAACCTGGCTGGTTCCGGGTACCAAATGGAGCCTTTCACCAGGCTGAGGCAAGCCAAACGAAGAGGAATCTCCCAGGGCTACCCATGCAACAGCTGACACAGGGTCAAAAACCACATTCTCCTGGGCCACTTGGGGGCCACTAGGAGAACTGATGCTTTCTTTAAACTGACTTTTTTGAGAAAAGCCCTGAGCAGCGGTATAGGAAGGAAAGCGTACAAAAATGCTTTGGGCCATTCGTGTGCTAGGGCGTCTAGGCCAAGTGGACCACCTAAGCGGTGGAGGGAGTACCACAGGGGCAATGTGTCGGCTGAAGCGAAGAGATCGACCTGCGCCTTCCCAAACCGTTCCCAAATGCGCTCCACCGTTTGAGAGTGGAGTCACCACTCTGACGGATACGGGCCTCTACTGGAGAGATACGGGCCTCTCCTGGAGAGGTCCGCTACCCAGTTCACCACTCCGGGAATGTGCATCGCCTTTAGGGACAGTAAATTTGTCTGAGCCCATATCAGCAGCTTGAAAGCTATGCGATGCAACCCCAGGGACCGTAGGTCTCCCAGGTGGTTGACATATGCCATAACTGTTGTGCTGTCCGTCCAGATCAGATCAGTGTGTACCCTCAGATGTACTACTCTGACTCCCTGTGGGTGAACGTTGAGGCGTACCAAATATACACGTCCAGGGACAGGTCGCCAGGCTGGTCCTAGCTCGGACGAGGATCGGCGGACTCCTCGGCATTCCACGACCGCTTCCCAACTCCGATTGGAGGCGTCTGTTGTCACTATTTTGCAGTTTAGTAACACTCCCATTTGCACACCTTTGTGTAGGTGAGAGGGAACCGTCCACCAGCATAGAGCTGCTGAGCATGCGTAAGACACGGTTAGCCGACGGTGTCTGCCACGTTTGGCATTGAGGTGAAATGCATTGAGCCATGCCTGCAGCAGGCGCATGCAAAGTAGACCCAGTTGAATGGCCAAGATAGCTGCGTCCATCAGACCCAGCAGTTTTTGCACAATCTCAGGGTGACCTGCGATCCCTGTTGAAACAGGGAGAGGCACTCCTGTATAGCTGCAACCTGTCATCCGACACGTATGCACACATCGTAGTGGAGTCCAGCCAGAGCCCCAGGTACATGGTGCACTGCACTGGTAACAGTGTGTCAGCATTCGGAACCTCCTTTCTTTTAAGAACCCGTTGAGGACCATCAGATCCAAGATTGGGCAAAAACAGCCGTCCTTCTTGGGTACCAAAAAGTACCTCGAGTAGTACCCCTCTCTGTGAAAGATGGGGTCTACGAGACAAATGGCTCGCTTGCACAGCAAGGCAGCCACTTCTTTCTGAGTACCGAGGCTTGCAGAGAGTCTGCCACAAAAGTATTTGTGACGCCTCGAAAGGGAGGAGGTCCCAAACAAAACTGAAGCGCATAGCCGTTTTTCCCAGTGGCAAGCACCCAGGGGTCAGCTGTTGTGCCGAAAAGGGGGTCTGAGGCCTCCAACCTTCAGGGGCCCTGCTCGGGCTGCCGAGGATGGGGATGGGCAGATTGGAGCGAGTATTTAGGGTGCTGGCCCTGAAAACGACTCCTCTGACGCTGGTTTGTGGACTGACCACGACTTACCGGTTACCTGCTGGTGTGCCCTGAAGGCATTGCCTTAGGTCACCCAGCGGAGCTGTGGGGACTGGGACTGTTCATGTGACAATTCGAGTCTGGGGAGCTCGCCAGTGGCTCGACCTACCCCATGCAGAGGCACAGGGAGGAAGCAATGCAGCTGCCTGGTGGGACGCCTTGCGTTATCGATGGGATCTTTGAAAAATCTCCTCCACAGCTGGCCCAAACGCATGACCAGGGGATATAAGCGCGTCAAGCAGTGCGGCCTTATCCGCATCAGGAACCTTGGCAAGAGACAGCCACAGCTGTCTACAAGCCACCTCTAAGCTAGCCAGGCTCCGGCCAAGGGTTTGCGATAGTAGAGTATACTGGGGGGAATCCCGCCAGGCCAAGCTTATCCATGCCTTCTAGTGCTTTAGCACACTGGGTCCCGAGGCCGGGAGGTTCCAGGAGGAGCATACCTCCTCCAAAAAATCTAGGAAGGCCGGTAACCTCTGGGGGCGGGGAGCCAGCACCTATGTCCGGAAGACAGACCGGCTAGTTCAGCCGCTGGCATCCAGGGGACCTGCAGGAAAGCTGCAAGCCGTTCCATGAGTGCCAAAATGGAGCTGGACAGCGGGAAGGTATTGGCTTCTGAGACACTCTCAGAACCAGGCTCTTCCTCGGCAAGGGTCTCAGCCACTTGCATCTCCAAGGAGAAAGAAGCCCCATCACCCGAGGCCACTATGGACAGCGTGTCCTCCTGTGCCAGCTGAGACGACCCTGCCCACCCTTTCTGCACTCCCATGGGTGAGGGAGGGTATGGTGATTGGGGCTGTGGGACATGGGCAGGGGTCTGTGGCGCCTGTCTAGCCAAGAGCTCCAGGACCAGGGTCATCTGGACCTTGAGGTCCACAATGTTTCTTGCCTGCTTGGAGCTCTTCATCAGTCTCGCTTGTGGAGATGGGGAGTGACTGCGGGTGCCCTGTGTATCGGGAAAGCCTGACAGGGGTCCCTGGGACAGGTCATTTTGTGCGCTCCAACCTGCTGGTGATCCGGCCATAGAGGACGTGGAGCTCGCCCTGTTGGCTCTCTCTATTGGCTCTCTCTAATTGGCTCTCGCTGAGGCCCTTCTGTCGGGGTTGAAGGGCCTCACAGATGATACATGCCCCGTTCCTCTCGGGGACCATGGTGGCATGTGGCACGCGCAAGTAGCATACGCAGATGGTGTGCTTGTCCTCCTGCGGGATGCTAACGTTGCAGGCCGTGCACAGATGAGAACCCGACATAGGCCTGGCCTTGCGCATCAGTACTAGGACACTGCCTACACTGCATCGAACACTGGAAGTGTCAGCGTAGTGTTTACAACCACTGGTGTTGCAGCCAAGGTATTAACCTTGCGCACCTTGTGCCGAGTACCCTATAACACTGGGTACTGCGCAGCATTGTTTAGGTTGACTACTGCCTCCGCAACTAGTGCAACGTGCACCACGTGCACTGTTTGCACTGTGCGTCCCAAGCGGTGTGTGTATCAGGTACCGTACGCTACATGAACTGCGTACCATGCGTAATCACACTAGAGTGGCAGAGGTATCAGCACGTGTGCACATGTGGACTGTGCGAACCAAGCACCGCACACACCGAGTACTAAGAGCACAAAATGCACTGCTTACCGTGCAGCGTTGTTGTACACTACCACTGAGGCGCTGGGCACCGTGTGTCTCTTATACTAAGCACCTGTGCTCCGAGATAATAGTATCACGGGTTATGCATGCGCTGTGGTACCGCAATACAAGGGAGGCTGCTACACAATATGCCTACAAGTCACTTGACAGCAGGGAAACGGCAAGGCCTAACCCCGAGGAGGACACGTGTATTCAGGAAGAACGTAAAGAAAGAGAGAGTGAACTGTTTACAAGGCCCAACTCACTGAGGTGGCGGGCCTGTGTAGCCGGCAGGGTCTACTCGACAGCGGGGATACGGCAAGGCCTAGCCCCGAGGAGGACACGTGTACTCTCAAGAAGAAAAGACAATCATTCGCAGATGACTGCACAGGCAGCCGCTCACAGACGAGAGACATATAAAAAAGAGCGGCTTACCACGTAAGAGAGGAGGTCGCTGAAAGACAGAAAGAACTTGGTCTTTTAAGTCGTTGATTCCAGGAAAGTGGCAAGCTGCCTTTCAGCACGAATGCAAGGGAAATACAACAAGACTCAATTCGACTGGATAAGCTCTTTCCTTATCCACACTCAGCTAAACACACAGGTCTTACCTTACCATCTTGAGAGGGAAAAAGAGGAGGATCTTCCTGCGAATGACGGTTTTATTCCCTCGATAGGCGGGACCAAGTGTGTCATCACAGGAAGGGGCCTTTCAGTAGCTCTGGTATAGAGCTCAGCAATACCTACCCGAAGGGCAGGAATATCCTATACCAATGTCAGTGGTGGTCATCTTGAAATTGAAAGGGAAGAGGATTACTGTAATAACTGAAATAGTACTACCACAATGGAAAGTCATTAAGGAAGCAAAAAATCATGGATCAAATCAAAACTTTGACCCAACTGCTTATCACAAATTAGAAATTTAGAACTTAGAATTCTTTTGATTACCAGAGTAATATTGTAAGAAATATTTTGAAACTAATGTCTATATGCTTAAAAGTAATTTATATTATTTGTGGTGAATGCAGTTAGAGATGCAATAAAAATTAATAAAATCAAGTGGAAATTAAATACTTTATGATAAAGTTTTTTAAATAGTTTTGGAAAGAACACCTAAGCAACCAATTTTCCATCAGGATACCTTTGATTAATTTACCCCTGCTGCTTTCAAGTATTTAACATGGAACTAGTGCAGTAATCCTTAAATATCACTTACCAGGGCATTTAGCAAGCATAATTTTTTTCTGTCTTTCACTATAGGGAATGCGTTTTGCCATTGTGAAGAAATTACGTAGTCCAGGGCTTCTCTAACTCGATCCTGGGGACCCCCTGTGGCTGCTGGTTTTCATTCCATCTGAGCTCTCAATTACTTAACTAGACCCTTAATTGAACTGACAGTTTGCTTAATTACACCTTTTTGCTTGTTTTCAGCTCTTGAACAGTTGTATATTTCAACTACCCCTGTTTGAAATAAATGTAAGTTCACTTGACATGCAGATTGAATAGTCATATGTCACCCAATCACAATCTAAATTTCATGAACATAAACAATATAAAAACTGTCTGTGTCACTCTGAACAATTCAATATTCAGGAAATTAATATAAAAAATAAAATAGGACACAGCTGTGCTTATTTACAGTGACCTATCAACCCACACTTAAATGTTGCTGAAAAGAAAACAGGCCATAGCCACAACTAAAATACTTAAATATGTCAAGTGATCTAGATTACAATGACATTTTGGAAAAAGGGAGACCCTGTGGAGAGTGAAAAAGACTATGTGGAGAGTGGAGAAGATTGTGGAGAATGAGAGTCATCATGCCAAGAAAGGGGAAGACCTTGTGGAGAGTGAAGAAGACTATGTGGAGAATGAAAGTCATCATGTGGAAAGTGAGGGACCTGCCAGTGATTCATTGGAAACAGCTGGCTCTTCAAAGGACTTTTTATTGGTTTGTGCTAAAAGTGATTCACATTTTGATGACTCCAAAACATGCATCCTGTCTAAGTTTGCTAATGAAAGAAAGAAGAGTGATGTCCTGGACCTCAACAGTGCAGCTGCCAGAGCAGTGCAAGAGATTCCCAGGTAAGCGAGAGAGGATAGGAGAATAGAGTGATCCACAGAGTCAAAGGCAGCAGAGGTGACAGACAGGACAGCAGTTCCAGTGGAGTGAGCAGAGTGGAAATAAAATTTGATAGGGTCGAGCAGAGTGGTTAGACTGGAAAGGGGAGGGGGTCCAGGGCACACGTGGTGGGTTTGTGGCCCTGGAGTAGGGAGAAGAGTTCAGTCTGAGAGGGGAAAGAAGGAAAAGAGGGAGAGTTAGTAGGGGACACAGATGGGGTTGGGGTTGGAGCGGGAGGGGGTGAGGGTGAGGGTGTGGTGTTAAAGAGTTTGCAGATATCAGATATTTTAGAGAAGAAACAGCCTAAGTCGTCAGACGA
This sequence comes from Polyodon spathula, assembly GCF_017654505.1. NCBI lineage: Eukaryota > Metazoa > Chordata > Actinopteri > Acipenseriformes > Polyodontidae > Polyodon > Polyodon spathula. The sequence continues at coordinate 48,013,877 of NC_054537.1, read as the reverse complement.
GGGAGGAGAAGGTAGCGAATAGCTTATGGGGGTTGCTAGTGAAGGATTGGACAATAGATTGGAAACAGGATGATGTAACAGGGGAGACCTGTACTGACTGGCACATGCGTGGTACTGCAGATGGGGGCAGCAGTCTCATTGATCCGCCTGTCCAGCATGGCAGTGACACGGAGAGGTGGGAGAGAGGGTGTGTGGCTTTCCCTCTCTCTGAGTGTCTGAGAAGTGGGCCTTGGGGGAATTGCTGGCCTGTGACAGAAATTTGAGTTCTGGTGATGAATCTTCCTCCCGACCTGTGAGGGCGCTAAAGAACGAAAGGAGAAGTATCCGGAAGGGCTGGCCTGACAGTTCGTTTCCGGGTCAGGGAAGTGGGTCAGCCTGGATGGAAGCGTATTGATTTGAAAGGTAAACGAGAGGCAGCTGCAAGTAATAAGGCAGCTGCAACCGTTTACCTAGATTTCACACGGGATTACATATAGGGGCCAGGGTAACGCTGATCTTTTACTTTGTTTGGGTAACGTGAGGAGAGAAGGACTGAGAGAGGAGCTCTCAGAGTGTATTACGTGTTGTGTGTTGTCTTTGTTTGTTTATAATTGTCTGTCTTTTTCGCACCACTAGACAGTTAACGCACACCTCCGGAGCTGTCGCCACGTAAAGCACTATCCGGAGCACCACTGCACAGAGCACCTGCATGTTTGAATATCACCCAGGACTGGTGACAGTGCCTTTGTTTGTGTTTGAGACTGTACTGTGTTCTTCACCATCCCCGCGCTTTACACATTGTTGTGTACTGCCGGGGACTTATTATTTGATGGTCGCCAGACCTGGAAACAGCACAAATAAACACTTGTTCACTGAATCACTGTTGTCTGTTCATCACTCCTGCACCGCATCACCGCTACACCTGTTCCCCTTACCCACCACTTTGTCACATGGCCCTATAAAGATTACGTTCTGTGTTCCCTCAGGAGCCAGCGGAAGCACTGCTAGAAACAGCAGTGGATGAACAGAGAAAAAGAAAGACACAAACAAAAGAAAAGAATAAGATTATAGAGATCGGGAAATCCCTGGGCAGACCCCGAACGTGTATAGGTGGAGGGAACAAAATAGTATAGGATGGAGACCCGGGCCTTACGGCTAGCGACAGTTGGGGAAACGTTGCAAAGTGCAGCAAATGTATTTTGTATTTTTTGATTAAAAGTGTTTTGTTTTCTCTTTTGCTTTGTACCTTCTGTTTTGAATTAATATTTTTAGCACTTGCATGTGCACTTGACTATCTACCTGAATTGGTGAACCCGTGGTCCTGTTTACTGTTGGCAGTATTCAGGCCACGGACAAAAGCGCCCTCTGCATGCTGAAAATAATGCTTTTAAATAACCTTTCTGTCTCCCATGTGTGTCAGTGAATTGCCCACCACCTTTCCACAGATGATTTATTGAAAAAAGGTATTCCAGGGCAGGGGTGCCAGTACTTATGTCTGCAAATGTACATCCTAGCAGAATATACATCCTTGGCCTCATGTGTGTCTTAAAAGCTTTTAGTATACATTTTGGCCGATTTTAAACATCTACTTGTCGAAAAACCACTTAATGAAGAGTTCTGAAACTTGCTATACACGTGAAGGGATAGTCCAGTATTGGTGCATCAGCATCAGAAGCTGATCGGTTGCATGGTATGATGGCAATGTTGCGTAACATCATTAACAAACACCTCCTGAAATCGAAACACAGGTCAAGGTTCACAGATGAGCATCTGTCTGCAATACTGCATGTTGCCACTGCTGTGGACATCTCACCGGATATTTCAAAACTAGTGAGTGAGAAGAACTGCCAGGTGACAGGACAGAAGTTTTAAAAGGTATATGCTAGTTATTTCTTAACTATGGATAACTATGTGTGAAAAACAAGACCATGAAAATGTGTTACAGTATACTTCCTAGTTATTAGTTAGTTTATGATTTTATGGCAGTGTACAGTACATACAATACAATAGGCTAATACAGCTGTGACATTTTTATCATTAGATAGCCCTCCAAACTAAGGTGCTGACAGAAATGGCCACCAAGTCTATATGACTTTGACACCCCTGCTTTAGAGGATTCTGTTAGGATTCTACAAGATCTTACACGATCCAAGATTTCTACCAGGGTATGCATTTATACACAGACATTCTATCATCAAAATTACATGAATAAATAAACATCTGAACAGAATGGGCTTCATTTACAATTGTTTACAAAGTCTAAGTGCTGGCACAAATCACACAGATACTGTGCTTTTCAAAATATGCAGTGCATTTACCGCATTGTCCATCTTTGCTGCATTAGACTCTTGTTTGGTAAAATTTGCAGTAATTCCAAACACTCTTTTCTGTCCTGCTTCTTCAGCAATCCATTTGCAATGTGCATTGAGGTAACACTGAATTTCTTAGAAAAACTTGTGACTCATAGTAATCAGTGCAGACAGACAGCCTGGTGCTGTGAGCTGTCAAGGCTGATTAATGGCCTATCAGAGGCTCATTGAAACAATAGAAATGCAAACAGACAGCTCACTTCAGGAATGCAGACTGATATAATCAAATGTCAATACAGCTGCAAGTCCCGATTGAGAAACACAAATAATGCCGCAACATTAATTGTAATACGTATCGGTCGATTTGTCCGCGCTTGGTCGGAATAGGTATGACAGTATTTTATCTCGCTAAATATTAGTATATATATTTAGGAAAGTCAGGAAAGTACAGTTCGAACTGATAGTACTGCTTGAAGGACGGACTGAATTAAAGAAAGCAGGCTGTGAGAGGAATGAAATGAAGGCACGACCTAATGACGTGAAGATAGATACACTAGCACAGCTGCACAGCTGGACTGACAGCAAGAAGGCCAGCCAGCTTACAGCTGCACTGAGGGATAATGTGCAGCTTGTCCTTCTGAACCTTCCCTGACTGCCTGGGGAGCTACCACGGTTCGGCAGCTTATCGGAACCCGAGGGCCTGAAGCTCCGATTGCGGCGACACCTGCACCTGAAAGGTAGGCGGCCTGGCCAGCTTGGCTAAGGAGCACAAGAGGGAGAGCCGGCGGGTCTACAAGTCCTCCTCCCACGCTGAACAGAAAGAACAGGCATGCCTACAATTTGTTGAAGTGCTGGACCCTAGGGAGCTGCAGAAACACTTTAAGATACCACAACCCTGCAAGCTGCTCTCCGCTTGGCCTAAGAGTGTGATGGTCGAGGAGGGAATCGCAGGACCCCGTCCCCAAGTGCGCCTTGCCCAAGCCGGTGAGGAGACCGAGGCTAGTCAGCCCTTCCCTGGCTCCGAGATGTTAACCTTCATCAGGGCCACATCAACACAGGCTCCGCCACACACCTCAATCCCCCACACGCCTGTGTTGGAACTGTGGTTAACCAGGCCACTTGCACCGCCAGTGTCCCACTGCCTCTGCTCCAACACCCAGAAACAAGCCATCTCAGCCGAAAGGAAAAGATGCGCAAGACGGACAGTGTGGGTTCCCCACCAGGTCTCCATTTACCTGTACCAACCCGGTTGCGCTGCTAGTTGGGGGAACCTAACAGCACAGCTGGGGGAGTGGGGCTCCACTTCCCGCAGAAGCAGCTGGCCATGTCACAACTGCCTGCCAGCACTGCTGTCACTGCCGCCACCAGCTGGGGGAGCCCAACAGCACAGCCTGGGGGAGCCAAGGGGGCCTGGCTCTGACCATGGCCCACCCAGGCGAACCAGCCACCCTACAGGGGCAGCCTGGTCGGGATCGGGGCCTCTTCAATTGCCAAGCGCAAGCCACCAGTGATGGGACCCTCAGCGAAACCTGACAGCCATGCAGCCGTCCCGGGGGAAATGCAATGCAGCCCCCCCCCCCCCCCCCCCCCCCCCCCCCCCCCCCCCCCTGGCCCCCCCCCCCCCACTGGCCCCCAAGCCGGTCCTAGTCAGTTTCCTCCACCCAGCAGAAGCCAAGCCAGCAAGGGGATGTAACTCATGCAGCAGTGACCACTGTCCGGCACTGCAGCTGTAAGGGAGCTAGACAGACACACCTGGTGCAGCATCGCATGGATAGGTGGGAGACCACACCTATCAAGTTGCGTTCCTGTCACCTGCCATTGGCACGCCAGGAGGCTGCAGAGAAGCTAAGGAAACGTTCAGTTAAGCGGGTCTGACTGAGCCATCGGATAGCCCCTGGACATTGTCAGTGGTGATGGTGTCCAAGAAAAATGGAGAGTGAAGGTTCTGTGTTTACTACAGGCAGCTGAACTCTCAAGATTGGTTACTGGCAGGTAGACCTGGCACTTGACGCACAGCCGAAAACTACATTTTCCACCAGCAGGGGGCTCTGGCAGGTTCGGGTCATGCCATTCGGACTCAATTCTTCTGCCCCCTTAAGCGGTTGATGGAGAAAGCCCTGGTCGATGTCCCTCCCGACGAGTGTCTAATCTACATAGATGACCTCCTGGTGCATTGAGCCTCCTTCCAGTCTGCCCTGGACGCCCTCATGTGTGTGCTGGAAGGCGTGGTTGCAGCTGGGCTGAAGCTCCACCCAGAGAAGTGTCGGTTCATGCAGTGAAAGGTCACCTTTCTGTGCTACTGAATCAGAGATCAGCACAGAACCTGATACAGGGTGACTGCAGTCAAGAAATGGCTCATGCCCTCCGACCAGAAACAGCTGCATGGGTTTCTGGGCTTCGCCTCCTATCAACAGCACCGCTACACCAGCTCCTGCGGAAGTGGGAATCCTTCGCCTGAACAGAGGAGCGACAGGCTGCCTTTGACACACTCCCGGATGCCCTGACCCAGTCCTTAGTACTATCCCCAACCAACCCCAGCCTGCTGTTCCTCCTGGACACCGACACCAGCAATGAGGGGATCGGCGCCGTCCTGTCCGAGCCTGGGCCTAAGGGAGAGAAGGTGGCAAAGGTTCTATGGGGGGCTGCGCAGGCAAGATGTGGGGGATTTCTGCCAGTGCTGTGAAAGCTGCACCACCAAAAAAGGACTGTGAATGGGAGAGAAGGAAACTGAGCTGCAAATCTACCTCCTGACCACCGGGATGGGCCAACTTGATGGTAGGACAGAACCGGAAATCTGTCATCTTGGTGAAAGGGCGTAGCTGTGGGACTGCTAAACAACTTTGTGGCACTGTGCTGATCACGGGGCGGAGTTTGGCAATACAAAGGGGATGCAGGTAAGTGAGTACGGACCCTTATGCGGAAACCTGGGTCGTTTTTGGACTTTGTCGGCCCCAGGGTTAGTGGATACTGGCAGGGGGCAGGAATATAAGGGGGGGGGGGATTATGGTGCGGGGGAGCAAAAGTTGGGAGCAGAGACGAGAGTGGAGCCAAAAAAAAAAAAAGGATTAGAGATAGTGAATAGAGGGTAACGGTAGATTTACATATTTAGTTTATTTTATTATTTTGGGTGACAAGTGGTCCTCAGTTTTAGTCTTTGTTAATAAACCATGGATTCGATGCCAGAAAACTCCATGTGTGCGAGCCTGCTTTTATTTTCACGTGATGCTACAGTATATACACAAACTAACAGTATGCACAGGATCCTAATCTCAACCAAAAGTACAATATCATGAGCTGTAACAAAAATTACATCTCTGGTGGCTACAGTACGTTTGCTGGAAGGCATGTGAATATTTAAAAAAATCACCCAATTTTCCCCACATTTATGCTTCACTTGTGATCAACAGAAGAAAAAAAAAAAAAAACGTCAGCAATTAACTGCACAGCTCCCACAAAGATACAAATCTGCACTCTACACACATCACACATCTCACATTATATGTTGACTATAAAACGTTTTTTTTTTTTTTTATTTATTATTTTTTATTTAATAATAATAATAAAATTTTAAAATTTAAAGTACGTTTCTTAGAATGAGTATTAACTTAGTATATATATATATATATATATATATATATATATATATATATATATATATATATATATATATATATATTATATGAATCCCAGAAAATAAAATGTTACATTATTAACAATACAATAATAATAACGAACATGGTACAAAAAAAAAAAATTAGAAAACGTCACGTGGTTCCTCCCTCTATAAGCAGCTAGCTAAGGGAGCCGCACCTGGGAAGCATCGCGTGTCTTGCCTTGGAAATATAATTCATTACTTATTTACAACCTTATCTTCATTTCAGTACACTACTGAGAACAGCACAGCATCCTGAGATTTCTGGGTATCTTAAAAGTAAGTGTGTGGTCCAAATCAATTTTATATTATTTGTTTACTGCGACAGCTTATTAGATGCTTTGTTCTGTCTGACCAGTATGCTGTTTCTCTTGTTTCCGGAGGTTGACTTTAGTTTGTGTTTTTGCACACGGCACCGCTAACAGTGCAGGGTGCATAAAAATCTTA
>NC_054537.1:46489990-46577490 GCF_017654505.1 Polyodon spathula | reverse complement strand
CAATGCTGTTAGTGGAGGTGGTCTTCTGACCTCCCTCCCCCTCTTCTATGTAGCAGGCAGCTCCCTCTTCCTGGGCTCTGTCCCGGGCAGTGGCCTGCAGGCACGCCCGGATCATGGCGATGGCAGCAGTGGACCCTCTGGAGGTGACAGCAACACCAACAGCGGTGGACCCTCTGGAGACAACGGCAGCGGCGAACCCTTGAATGTAACACTGGGCACTCCGGAAATGGACGTGCAACTGGATTTTGCTGGGCTTCCCTCAGTGGCTTCTTCCAATCACGCTGGAGACAGGGGGGCTTCTGATCTTGCACTGGAGGCAGCGGAGCTTCTTCCAATCACGCTGGAGACAGGGGGGCTTCTGCCTCTCGCTCTGGAGATAGTGGGGCTTCTCCCTAATGCTGGAGGCAGCGACGCTTCTCCCTATTGTGCTCGAGACAGTGGGCTTCTCCATCTCGCGCTGGAGGCAGTGGGGCTCCTCCCTCTAGCGGTGGAGCTGGGAGCAACAGGTAGTCTCCATCTGGCAGTGAAGGTGGGAGCGGCATGTAGTCTCCCTCTAGCAGTGGATACTTTCACAGTGTTGTTTGTCATAGTTTAATTAGTATCACTTTATTATTATTATTATTATTATTATTGTTGTTTATTTTGTTTATTTAGTATTGAATTACTGTTTGATTTAAACATAAAGTGTGTGTATATAAGTTAATATTTTGGTCACTTCCTAGGCCCTTCTGTTGGTAGCTAGCGTTAGCATGCTGGGAGGTTTGGTTGAGTCTCCCCAGATGGTTGATAGGTTTCCCTGGGAAAGTCAGAGCAGAGCCCTCGGAACTGAAGGACCCCCTTCTGCAGGTCCAGCTGGCTGCCAGTCTGCTGTAGAAAGTCCAGACCCAGTATGCAGGGATCCTGGATGGCTGCAAACCAGACTTCATGGCTGATGATCCCCCCCCCCCCCCGACCTAGATCTTCATTGCCTGCTTCCCCCTCATTGGCAACAGGCCCCCAGTCACTGTGTGTAGCTGGTAGACATCGAACCGTACCATGGTTATGCTAGACCCAGTGTCAACTAGTGTGGTGCAGGGGACCCCTTTGATGTGGATGGGGACATGGCAAAAGTCCCCCACCATTGTTCTCTCCACAACCACAGTCAGGCTTGACAGACCAATGCAACTGGTTAGTGAGATGTCAGATGCTTCTGGGGGGAACTGAGCCCCTCCAGCCATTACCTGTTTGTTGTGGTTTCTGTTTCTGGTCTGACGTCACACCATGCCAGCATTTAGTCCATCAGTTATTCTCTCATAGGGCAAACCTTTTCTGGCGTCTTTCTGCATGCTAAGGATCTTTAAGGTAACTTTATCACGCTTAGTATAAAGCCATCAACTTTCAGCAGTGGAAGACCAAGAAGGATAAAAATGCAGCAGAGTTCAGGATGAAAGTTTATGAGTTTACAGGTGCTAGTGGTGAATGGTGCTGTAAAGCGCTAGCCCTGTTCGCACTCTCCCTACTGGCCATGCCTCTAAAGCAATGGAGATGTGGAAACAGTGTTCTCTCAGATGAACATAGTGAAGTCCAAACACAAGAACAGGATGGGCAACACGTCTCTGACCAGCATACTGCAAGTCTGTTACGGTTTAAGGAGACCCGAGCCAAAACATGCCACAACATTTCAATGCGAACATGTACCAATGAGGCAATAGAAGCATTAAGGTTGGTTCATACTTCAGACTCTGACATAATTTGTGTGACAGGACAGGTCTTTTGTTGCAAAGTCACAGTCTTTTCTCATGTGTCTGCGACCTGAAATCGCATAGACTCAAATAATGTTGAAAAATTTCAACATTTGCTGCATGGTTGGAGTGAAGCTGCACAGCATTCATCTGCGACAGAAGTTTGAACCAACCCTTAGGGCCTGAAGACAGTGAGGTCAACCAGAGTATGCAGAATTTCTAGTGTTTTGTACTTTACAGATAGGAAATCGTGCAATATTTAGTGAAAGCTTTCATGTAGCTTACAATCCTTATGAAAAAAAACAAACTACCTGATTATTACTCATTACTACTACATGTCAACTACTATTTCCCTTTTTACTCATCACATAATTACTACTGCACGCAGTTGTAAACAAGTAGTAAAATAAGTAGTGAAATGTATAGTAATAAGTAAAGAATTGGATACTACACATTTACTATTAAAATTACTACTTAATGATTAAGTTTTCACTCCTCTCAAAGATGTTTGGTGTTAGCACTGCTTAGCACATGTAAATAAACATTAATAATTTAAAGAGAAGAACTCAATTGGACATTGGTAAGCATTGCATGTTTATTTTTCATTGTCTGTAACATATCAGTTCAGTAAAACAGATGTACTTTAAAACATGTAAACTAGTTCATTTATAACTTTATAACTAATAATTTTGAAAAAATAACAGCACATTGAAATCAGACATATTATTTAATGTATTACTTTCTAAATAACATTTTATGAACTTATAAACTAAAATGCTAATTAAAACAAATATAATCAACTATTTTTGAAATGTTCTATTTATATTAATAACATTTAAAATGACAGATTTATTTTTCTTTTTTAATGATAATGAATGATTTTCTTTCAAAATGTGATTCTTAGTTCTACATTTTTCAGACCTATAGGCTGGAAAAAAAAGGTTTGTTGGTTATCTATTGAACAAGTAGAACAAGTGTGGTTATAATGTAACACACTTCACAGTCTATACTTGTAAGTAGAACTATATTTGACATTAAAACTGAGGTTACCGGCAGAGAGAGACTCAGACACATCACAACGTATGACATGGTTACACGACTGACTAGCGGCTCTCGTTGATGAAATGATGACTTTGAAGCTGGTGCGATTGGAGAAGCAGCACCAAATGAGGAAACACGAATCTGGGAACAGGAATAAATCACAGGAATGGATGCGTGATGCAGGGAAGCAGGACATTACTATGATAGTAGATACTGAGCATCTCAAAACAGCTGAGTAAGATTGCTTCATGACCAGGTCCTTGAAGAGGGGAAGAGTTGAAATTGGAGAACATCAGTTGCTACAAGGTTGAGGAGGAGGGGGACTCCTGCGAATCCCTCTGAGTGACAAGAAACTGCAGGAATGTACAGAAAAGCTGGAGCGTGCGAGTTTCACAGTGATAGCAAACCAGCTTAAAGACTGTATAAAATTTGTGGTGTTATACTGTTATGATTAGAATTAACTATTGGCTTTAGTGAAGCCAGGTAGAATATTTGGTTATTGTGATTAAAATCCTTGTCAGTGTAGAACAACAATTGAGTATTCTTTTAGATTTGAATATGTTCATTACATGTTTTAGGACAGTTAGTCATGTATATAAATACGTTAACACAGTATTTAGATTACACAATTCGACGAGTTGAACGAGCCCTCGCAGATTGTGAAAGCACAGCAGCAAGCCAGGCGACGATTGCAGTACTGAGGCACCGAGCTCGCCGTGCAGATGAAACTGCCTGGTCACCATAGCTACTTACCACTCCCCGTAGTCACGCAATGAGGGCGTAGCCGTGGTAGCCACGAACTGAGAGGTGCTGATGGAAAAGTTGCAGAACAGCAGTGTTGTTGGAGCTTGTTGTCATCAGTCGAGAACACAAGCTGCAACACGCCGGAACGGAGCATGAAACTGAGTGGACAGGTCCCTAAAACGTTGAATGTAGCTAATAGAAATCCAGGGCAGGATCTTCTGAAGGAACAGTAATTTGTGTTGGCTCTGGGAGTGGAGGAGGGGCACTTGATTGCAAGCGAAGAGTAAAGGAATGTTCAGCTGACAGATCTTTGTGGAGGATTAAAAAGAGGAATTATGGTAAGGCAAACGCTGACGACAGGAATGTCGATGTCTTGTTGAAGGAGCTTTAGAGGTTTTAATGGAGGGCCAGTCTGTCTAATAAAGATTGCTACAAAAAAGAAACGCTAGACAGCAACATAAAAAGAATACTTGGCCTACTTTGTCTTATCCAACGCATAATTTAGGCTTGAAGTGTGTATCCTAGCAACACGCAAATCTACCGTGCTAACACTAGAAGCAGCGCACTCACGCTCAAGGCAACAGGAGACTAAAACTGGGTACTAATTCAATGCATCTATTCACCAAAATGTAATTGAAGCTTGGTAAAATTTAAGGACAGATGATCAATAATCGATGCATCGATTAATTGTTGCACCCCTAGAGGGGTTAACTGATAATTTATCATTCAATCAAATTCTTGAGGGAGGGTTGGCCCACAGTCTGGCGCCTCTATACAAAGACTGAGACCCACGAACAGGGGACCCGGGCACAGTGGATGGGGCTTATGAAGAGCCCCAGATAGAGGTGCGAGCCCAGGCGACTGAGCAGTGACACGTGGGCCTGCAAGGGTAGCGGAGCAGGAGAACAAACCACCAATTGTGCTGGTGGTGCAATGACCTGGGAGTCAGACCCAGCGACCATAGGTCTAGTAGCCCAGGTCAAGAGATCCAACTCCCAGGTGCTGGGCTGTGGCATAGGGGTAGTGGAAGTGGTCTCCTCACCCCCTCCTTCTCTGTAGCTGGTGTCTCCCTCTTCTCAGGTTCTGGCAACAGAAACTCTGGTTCCAGCACAGGCAACTCCGGTTCCAGCGCAGGAGGCGAAAATGCTGCTAGCGGCAATGCTGGCAGCGGAAATGCTGACAGTTGTGTGAGGCACTCTGGCAGCGGAAATGCTGCTTCCTTTGGACGTGCAGCTGGCCGTGGTAACGTTGGCAGCCACAATGCTGACAGCGGTATGGGACACTCCAGCTGTGGCCACGCTGGCAGTGGTGCGAGGCATTCCAACAGTGGCACTGGCACTGGCCACTCCGGCAGTGGTGGTGCTGGCAGCAGCAATGCTGATAGCAGTGTGGGGTACTCCGACAGTGGCGGCAGTGCTGCCATTCCAACAGTGGTGATGGCAGTTCTGGAGAGAGCGGGTCTTCTCCCGGTGGTGCAGGAGACAGTTGTGCTTCTCCCTGGGGTGCTGGAAACAATGAGCCTCTCCCTGGGGTGCTGGTAGTGGCTCCTCCTTCAACTGGAAGGGGCAGTTGAGAAAGAAGTGCCCCCACTCCCCACAGATAGGACTCAAACTCCTGGCCTGAGGACACTGACATAATTGTCCCAGCTACCCTCCTGATGTGTAACTGGCAGGGGTGCAGGGTATTCTGGCAATGGTAATGGTTGCTCCTCCCTCTGTGGCTCCAGAGACAGCAACAGTTCCTCCCCCTCTGACTCTTGGGCAGGCAACTCCTTCTCTGGCCTTGGATGGCTCCGGCTCCTTTGCTTGCCTCTGGGCCAGTCGCTCCTCTCCTTCTTCCTTTGTCGGGCAGGTGGCAACTCCCCTTCTCCTGATAGTGCCCGGACTTTGCACAGACGAGGCACCAACCTTGGTCCTCAAGGTAGGCGATAAAGGTGTTCAATTCTGTCTTCGGCAATTGTGAGGCCTTCAGGCGGAGCCACTCCTCCATCGACTCCACCTCCGTCCGATAGAGTCTCCTTGGAGGGGACCTATCCATGGGCAGTTATCGAAGCTGCACCCATCGTCCCCACATTCCTCAAACATCGAAGCCTTTTCTGCCTCGAACCGGCACTGCTGCTTGTACATGGATTCCTTTTTTAAACCTGCAATTCCAGTGTGATTCTCCAAGGGTGCTATCCTGCTCTCACACCATAGGTGAACAGGTTAACGCCATGGCCCAGGTGTTACTGGCAGGAGCAACTCCTTCGCCAAATTACTTAAGTTTTAGCGATATTGTGCACTTTTAATAAACAAAACACAAAGAAAAAGACAAAGTGGCCAAAACAAACTGTCCAAGCTGGGCAGATACTTCACTAAACTTTACAGACACAAAAATAAAATAGCACAAACAAACAGTCGGTCAGTCATTCACTCACTCACTCACTTACTTACTCACTCACTCCTCATGGCTTCTCCCTGCACTTATCTCCTTAACGAGGAAGCTGGGCTTTATATAGCACGTGGCTGCGGGGTTGATTGATCATTAATCATTCAATCAACACCACACAGCCACATGCTCACATTGAGTTTTTACAGTGCTGTCTTCTTTACTTGATATTGTACTTTTTTAAATAACTAACTTGTATAAACTTGTATTGTACTTCAATGTTTTAAAAATGACTTTGTTATATAAACATGTTTTACAAGCACAACGTAGGCTTACTGTATGTAAGTATATGTAGATAGCATATTTTTGACAAAATTATCTCAATAAAATATGTCTCAAATTATTTTAAACACTTTAACATTATATATTTTATAGTACATAACACTTCCCTCATCACCATTAGCTTAATCTATGCTAGATTGTCACTTAATAGGTGATAGTCATTCATTTATCATATTAATGATGCGGCCATCGTTACACCATTACACTCAAACTGCTATTCATTTTTTATTGCCGAAACTTAAACCTAATTATAATAGCTTTTGTGGAGTAAAATGACTACTTATTTACTACTCAGTTCAAGTATCAAAACTCACTACACAGTTGCAACTGCCACTACTACTCATTTCCTGTGCATTACTTTAGTAACCTGACTACAGAACTTATGCATAGTTACCACTAGTTATTACTTGAATACTTTTAAATGAATAGTATTCCAGTAGTAATCAAGTATTTTTTTTTTTGTTATAATGGACTAGGCAGCGCGATGTTAAAAAAATTCACACATTCAAACAACCAGAAGTGCAAAGAAACCCGAACCAGTAAGGTACCTTATTACTAGTTAGATTAAATCATTGTACTCTGTATTTCTTGAAGGTTGTTAGTCTGAATTTGATCATCAGAGTCAATATATGGAGGCTAGGGTTTTTTGTATTTTATTTTTGTAATTTACTCCTTCAGCAGTTTTTCATCTAATGCACAGTATCTTGTAGTAATTGCCAAATATGGAATGTCATTGATATCGACGCTTTCATCAATTGCAAAACTAAATATCGCAATGTCTTTTAATACCTCTCAGCTTATCTTTAACGCACTCTGCCATTTCGCTTACATGTCGCTCAACTGGTATTTCTTTTTTTCAAGATAAGATGAGGTCTTTTATATGGCAGATCATTAAACAGATCCTATGAAATGTGGAGGAAAGCTTCTTTATATACTCTCCATCTGTAAACGGCTTACATTTTTTACAATGCACAGTGCAATTTTGGAAGCTTCCTTCTGTAGCTTGATTTTTACTTACGGCTAAACTTTGAAAAACACTGCTTTGCTTTTCATATCCTGCCACAACTTTTTTGTCAGCTTCGTCATGAAATGGTTTTCAGTGCTTTGTTTGACAGTGTCTGTCGTCAGGTGTAAGTGGTGCAGTGAATAAAAGTAATGTCCATGCAGTATTGCTCCCCAAAACAGTCTGTGTATTTTAATAATAAATAACAAAAAGAATCCACCCCTTTACCAGCAATGGTATTGGGGGATACACAGCGGGCTTGCAGACCCAAAAATAATAATTATTAAACAATAGTCCGATGGTCGGTACATCTGCATTTTGATGCATCTTACCCGCATGATGCTTCACAGTGTAGTGGAAGGGTTGCAGCTCCAGATACCACTGAGTTATCCTGGCGTTATTGCCCTTCATCGTGTGTAACCACCTTAAAGGAGCACGATCAGTGACAAGATAGAAAGAACGCCCCAACAAGTAATAGCGAAGAATGTGAGTAGCCCATTTGATAGCTAAACACTCCTCAATGACAGAGTAGTTAATTTCCCTAGGAGCCATTTTTTTGCTCAAATAAATGATAGGGTGTTCGACCCCATCAACTTGTTGGGACAGGACCGCCCCCAGACCAATGTTGGAGGCATCGGTCTGAAGGATGATCTCTTTGCTGAAATCTGGTGAAATTAGAACGGGAGCTTGACAGAGTCGCTTCTAAATCATATCAAATGCTTTATGACACTGCTCTGTCCATTTAACTAATTTTGGTGAGATCGACCAGGGGGTTGACTATGGTGGCATACTCGAGGATAAAATGGCGATAATAGCCGGCGAACCTCAATAGTGATCTCACCTGTGACTTGGTTCTCGGGATTGCTGTCTCCACCAGTGCCTGGAATTTGGAGGCGATCGGCTTTACCCAACCATTACCCATAATGTAGCCAAGGTATTGGGTCTCCTGTTTGCCAAATGCACACTTGCCCAGCTTGGCTGTTAGCCCTGCCTCCCTTAGAGACTGTAGGACTGATGAAAACCTAATAATATGCTCCTCCCAGGTGGAGCTAAAAATCACCACATCAACAATGTACGCGGCTGCATACTGATGATGGGGAGCTAAAACCTGGTCCATCAGTCATTGGAACCCGAAGGGCATGGTCCACAAATGGAACAAGCCATCTGGGGTAGAAAAAGCAGTTTTCTCTCTCGAGCTCTGAGTGAGTGGAATCGGCCAGTATCCCTTCGTCAGATCCAAAGTTGAGATTAACCACGCATTGGATATGCGTCGAACTTGGAGTTGGCATTAACCTTTCGGAAATCCACACAGAACCAAGTGGAGCCATCCTTCTTGCCCACCATCACAATAAGACTGCAACACTCGCTCCGGGAAGGCTCAATGACTCCAAGCCTGAGCGTATCTTCCACCTCCCTGCGAATGGGACCCCTGCGACTCTCCAGGAACTGGTACAGTCTCTCTCGGACCCTGACACCCGGTGGAGTAATAATAGCATGAGAAATAACATTAGTTCTGCCAGGCAAGCCAACTGGTGGAGCTTATATTTCTGATCCGGAAGTAACTGTTCCCCCATCGCAATGTTAGTTGTAGCCAGTGGATTGAAAGTGGGACCAAAATCCTCTTCTAAACTGTCACAAGCTATAAATAGGGCTTCCCTTTCACTCCAGGGTTTTTGGCAAATTAATGTGATAAACTTTGGTCTTGTTTCGGGCAATCAGTTGTCTAATTTCATAACTTACATTACCAATACCCCGTATCACCTCATATGGCCCCTGCTACTTCACATACAACTTAGATTCTGATGAAGGAAGAAGCAACAATACTTCATCACCTGGCTGAAAAGTCTGAATTCATGCTTGTTTGTTGTACTGCTGATCCTGGTGATGCAGAGCTAGCTTTAGATTTTCTTGTGCCAATTGACCAACCAATGCTAGGCGGTCTGTTAATATGATTACATACTTGACTATGTTTTTGGAAGTTTTTGTTTGCTCCTCCCACCCTTCTTTCACAAGATTAAGGATACCTCGTGGTTGCCTCCCATATAGCAGTTCAAAGGGAGAGAACCTGATCGAGCTCTGAGGCACCTCTCTCACAGCAAACATCAGGTAGGGGAGGAGCTTAGCCCTATGTTTCTGCTCTTGGTTGACAAACCGCTTCAGCATCTGTTTTAAGGTCTGATTAAAGCATTCCACCAAACCCTTCATCTGCGGGTGATAAATGGAGGTTCGAATGGACTTAATTTGCATAAATTTATAAAATTCTTTCAAACATTGTGACATGAAGTTCATTTCGTGATCAGTGAGGATTTCTTTTGAAATCCCTACTCTCGCTATAATCTGTACTAACTCTCGAGCAATTGCTGCAGCACTAGTGGATCTCAATGATACTACCTCTGGATATCTAGTTGCGTAGTACACCACTACCAAAATGTGCGTATATCCAGAGTCAGACTGGATCAATGGACCCACTATGGCCATAGCAATTTGTTTAAAGGGAACTGAGATCAGGGGCAGTGAGACCAGCGGGGCAGGGCAAACCCTCCCAGGCGTTATTTACTGCCATTCTGGACACTCCGCCACATATCATGTCACCTCACTAAAAACTCCCTGTGGCAGAGCAAAGCTCTGCCCTTTAAATTGGCAGAGATGGGGTTAACTTCCCCTACCTGCCTGGGTTTATTATGTTCAGGTGGCTGGGGTTGATTAGTTGATTAACGATCAATCAGCGCCCAGCCACCTGATATAAAAGGAGGCCTCTGCTTCTCATTTGGGGAGAGGGAGCTGAGGAAGCAGGTTGGTTTTTTTGGGGTTGTTTAGAAAGTGAATCCAGTGAAGGCATTGCCCAGCCTGGAAACTGTTATTTTTGTAAGTTTTGCTTTTTATCTTTTTTGTGTTTAAATTGCTTTGTTTTGGCCCTTGTGCCCTTTCATTTTGTGTTTATTTATAATAAAATAGTTATTTTTTTGAACTGCAGTCTGTCTCTGGGCCTCTATCCACTCGCCAGCCTGCCACACTCCCATTCAATAAAACGAGCCAATATTCGTTCCAGAGTCTTATCGCTACCTAAATGGCCCGAACATGGGACACTGTGAGCTAACCGCATGATCTCACGTCGAAAAGACTGAGGAATGAGTAATTGTGTTACAATCACTTGTGTTCGTGGCTTGGGATACCCTATACAGCAAATTCCCGACAATAATGTGGTGAGGATATGTGAGCAGATGATTATCCTCTACATCCTTCCCCTCGATAGACTGAACTTGCCAGCAAAGGATCGTTTTTTTGTTCCAACGCTCGGTCCACATCTTGGTTCCAGAATTTCGGGATATCAAGCGGAGCTACAGTAGCTTCAGCACTGGGGACCTCAGTAACCCGCCCCCGCAGGTCACACTGAGTCCCAATCTCATTTCCCTTACATTTAACAGACTCCCCCAATGAAGTTTCCCCCAACAAACCCCAGCCTTGTCTCATTGACATTCCTTCCCATTTTTCAACCCTTCGCTCTCTTTTTGTTGAAGATTTTCCCAATAGTTTCTCCTGCCACTTCCATGGTCTTACCGGAGACTAGCTTTACCGTTTTATTAATCATTGTTTCAAAATCTCGACCTAAAATAACTGGATATGGCAACTTTGCAGCCACGGCCAAGATTATACGACAGGTATGACAATCAACAGTCAAATCTAATTTAGTTGGGAGGTAATCCTTGTTATCCCCGTGAATACAGGAAATTACCACTAGCCCATGTGACCACCAAGGTACCCCCATCAACAGAGCCTCCGCAGTCAAAGTTTGCCCACATCCTGAGTCCACTAATGCATGGGTGCTCACATCACCAACCCATACATCAACAATGCAAGGCCCCTCCCAGTCATTACCCCTGGACTTATCTGGTGCTGTGGGTAGGTAATGGGAGGCCGCACCACATTCCATTGCCGCCGGACAGTTACGGGCGAGGTGGCTGACCTCATGGCACCAGTAACAAGTGGGGTGAAAGGGCGCCCACGGAGCTTGTATGTCCCGGTTTGGCAGTGGGGAGGGGCTCTCTGCTCTCACCCCACTGGGGGTCGACCTTGCCGTCCACGGTTGTGGAGAAAGCCCGCCCGTGGGGTGCCAATGAGAAGTAGCCCCATGGGGGGAGGGAGTGAAGTGCTGTGGGGGTACTGTCCTTGAGCCAGTCGTTTGGGGTTGGTTGCCAATGCATCCTCATATCCCTCAGCCAATCGAACTGCTGCTTCCAGTGTGGTGGGTCGATGCCTGGTGACCCAGTTCTGGGTGTCCGGCCCCAGCACCTTCATGAACTGCTCTATGGCAATTAGCTTGTGATCTTCTCTCTATCGCTGGTGCCAGGGCAGAGCCACTGGGTCACATGATCTACTAATTGCTGGGCCACCACTCGGGGTCGCAGTCCTGGGGGTTGCTGGTATTCCCAGAGCTGGCGGTGGTGCGTCTCCTCTGTGGGATTGCTCATGTGTCAAGGCTTGATAGGCTGCCTAGGCCTCTCCGATCAATTTGGGGCCCAACTGGGTAGCCCACCACTCCTGAGGCCACCCTGCTGAGGTTACTTGTCTGTCAAAGACAACCAACTAAGCCTTGGGGTCATCCTCCAGTGACATTCTTACTACCTTTACCCTCAGTATTGGCACTGCTGGTTCAGCCGCTGGTTCCCTCCCCCGATTAGCCTCCAGGAACAGACTGTGCATCCTCCATCATGGCTGTCAGTGACTCCCGGTGCCACTGCTCCTGTGCCTCCAACAGCGCTGCCAATGTGGTTGCACATCAAATTTTGCTTTTTTACAGGGAGACATTTTGTCAAGCACTCCCACCATGTTCTTTTTTTTTTTCTTGTCTCGCACTCCAGCAAGAACTGCAAACTCACGCGATTTATTATGCAAAGACAGCAGACCTGGAAATAATCACTAGATAAACACAGAGTAAATAAAATACATAAATAAATACTATGTTGTTCTTTAAAAAATTAACAAACATGATTTTGGTAAGTAAAGAAAAATATTTTTAACTTTAGATCTTTACGTGCCCTAAATTGGACTAGCTGTGTGAGTGCCACACAAAACTTTTTCGCGTACCATAGGTTGCCGACCTCTGCACTGTAGTACATTACCCACAAAGGTAACAGATTTTACAAGGCAAGTTTATGTAGTTATAACTACCTTCTGGCCAAGAATAAACATCTACAGAAACTAGTAGAAAATAAATCTTTTTCTTAACAGCAGGAAACCTCACTCAAAATCCTTTTTAGATCGGACCATGGAAGGAAGTTGACACATTGTGATGAATTATGAAATCCTCACCTTGCAGTTTGTTTATTTTTTTTTTATTTATTTATTTTTTTTTTTATATTTTTTTAAAACGACCATTGGCGTCTTTTTGATGATGTCAGACAGGGTCTGACATCGGACAGGAAAGGGAAAATGGTAATGTCGGACCAGCTACAACATGGTTTGTCAATTGGGAGAAATACCACACAAGTAGGGATTTTGGGGTTAGACTTCCTAACTAAATTTGGGGCCACCATAAATGTTCATTAACGCCAATGTACCTTGATAGGTGGGAAATTCCCCCTGGTGGGCGTCTTAGATGAGTATGATGTAAGCAGAATTTGTGATGGGGAGGGTGTTGGGGAGGATGTGATTTGTTAGGTTATGTGAAGGCTTAGGTTATGTGGAGGTAGAAGGGGTGATGGAGCCAAACCCTAACTTTATTGAGAACCACGCCCTTTTGGTAGCCATGTCTGAGCAGGGTCAGGTAACCATGCAGACCATGAACATGACTTTTGAGGCAAAAGAATTAAAGAAAGGTACAGTGATTGGGTGATTTACACGAGGGGGGTGGTAGTTCAGGAAATTTCTGACAGGGTTCGTGGGAGGCCTCAGGGCCTGCAAATAGTAGATAACAACCGAGGGGCAGAGCAACTTTTTGGAGAATTTGGGTTAGATGACACAGGGTGAGAGTAGGATGGTTAAAGACCCCCCCCCACCCAGAACTTGTAAGTTTTTAGCTTTAGTGCTTGTGACCTGGGGAGGACGCGCCTGTGTTATCATTCTATTGACCTTGGGTCTTCCCGACTGATCAAGATGGCCCCTTTTCACGTCCCCCTAAATTACCAAGAAGTAGAGACCCAGCTAACAGTCTGTAGGCTGCCCTTGTTGTCTTGGTCCACAAGAACTCCCCAGGATGGACGACACCCAGGACACCTTGGCAGCCGCACAGTGGTTCTCAGTGTTTGACCTTGACAGTGGATATTAGCAGGTAGATATTCACCCGGAAGACCGAGCCAAGACTTCCTTTAACAATCGTCAAGGTCTGTTCATTGTATTACCTTTTGGACTTTGCAATGGTCCAGGAATGTTTCAGCAGCTGATGGAGCTCATGCTGGCTGACTTGCTGTGGACCACCTGCTTGGTGTACCTTGATGATATTATTGTGTTTGGCAAGACTTTTGAAGAGCACCTCTCCCGGCTGGGGGTGTTGACCAGACTAAAAGATGGCAATATAAAATTGAAACAAAGCAAATGTAATTAGTTTTTCCACCCAAAGTGCAATATTCAGGTCATGGGATTTCAACTGACCCTGCGAATATTGAGGTTGTGAAGTCTTGGCCAATGCCAACTACTAGGAGGCAGTGTGGTCCAATGGTTACCAATTCAGGATGTGTAACCAGAAGGTTACCAGTTCAAATCCTACCTCTGTAAAGCACTTTGTCCACTATGAAAGGCACTATATAAAAATAAAGATATTATATTATTATACTGTTACAGAAGTACAGCGCTTTGAAGGGTTGACATCCTATTATTGACAGTTCACGGCAGACTTCACTTCGGTCGCAAGCCCCCTGCATAAGTTAACAGAAAAGAATGCAAAGTTCAATTGGAACCAGGATTGCCAAATTGCATTTGAAGAACTGAAGCAACAACTAACCCAGGCTTTGATCCTGGCCTACCCTGATCCGCCCAAGGAATTCATCTTGGAGACCAATGCTAGTAACATGGGCATTGGAGTGGTGCTGTCTCAGAAAGAAGGGGATAAAGAACGGATGATTGCTTATGCCAGCCATTCTCTGACCAGAGCAGAGACTAATTATTCAACCACTAAGAAAGAACTACTGGCCATAGTGATGTTTACCCAGTATTTTAAACATTTCTTACTGGGAAAACCATTCATCCTACAGACCGATCTTGCATCTCTGAGATGGCTGCATAACTTCCAAGCATCCTGAGAGAGAGAGAAAGAGAGATATGAATAAATTATATAAAACAATAGAGCACCTATACTTATTTATATATTTTTGTATCTTCTTTTGGTAAAGCATGTGTTCAGGAGCCATTTAGGTTTGTTTCAATCAGACTGGCGGTTTAGGAGAAGATCTTTGTAATTTGTGATTATGACATCTGTATCATGAGATTTTCACGTCATGCAGCATGGCTGCCATACCACACAACCTGTCAGCTTCTTGTGAAAACCAGTTAATATTGGAGTATTCCTCAACAACTATACCATTTTTCAGCATTATGAAATAAGTTGTTTTCGAAAGACGAATTTTTACATTTAGGCAATAAATAAATAAAAAATCAATCTAATATGGCGACCAAACCATGTGAACTACGACATAAGTTCTTTTAGCATTTTCCATAAGCATCTACCAAGGCCTGGAAGCTTAAAAAGCCAATTGTTTTGAGTCCAAATTTAAAAGCTTCAATAGTCTCACAGTCCTTCAAGTGTCCAGGCAGATTGGATGATATCATCAACTTACAAAACTGGTTTATAACTCCTGAGAGGGCAGATAAGGTCATGGTTACTATGGAACACATATAGTAACCCACGTATGCATTCTGCACTATTTGATAAAGTGTTTGGTACTGGTACTGGTAGTTTTTTATTATATATATTTAATTACACAATTGATAGATATTATAAATTATACATGCCTGTTTGACAGGATAGTGAAAGTATGGTAAAGCAAAGGTTAGCACTGTAAATCCCAGAGAGGTATTTTATAGGATATTAAAAAAAAAAAAAAAAAAAAACATTGCAAACCAGGGTAAACTATGAGAGATGCATAGTATAACCATGGGAAAACTGCAAAATGACCATGCAAATTTACTACAGCTAACTTTTATAAGCGTCTACAAAATAAAATAAAAAATAAGAAATAGGATACAAAATCAGTTTGATATATAACAGACGGTTGATAATAAAGATAAGAAAAGAATGGGTAAACTAAAGGAACAATAAATAATTTAAGTTAAGAAAATATACACATGTATGGAATATATTATTTTTGAAATAAACTTTGGAATTAAATACATGAAACAAGAATGCATTGCTTTTGTACTTTTTTACAGAATTCTTCAGAGTTCCTGGAAACAACACTTACCCAAACATCTGCTACACATTTCCAAGATGGTTATCAGCCACTAATACGCTTCTCAAGCCGTTCAACATTAAAACAAATGCTCAACTTTGAAATTACAACTTTAGAAAAGGGTTGTTTTTAATGAAAACAATCAAATGTAGCTATTTACACAACAGTACAGTATAAAGGTACAATGTATTTATTACTCACCTGGGTTACTTAGAAAATCAAAGTATCTGTACACCCCTAATATCCAATATATAAATATATAATGTAGAGGGAGAAGATTCTATAGTAGATGTATTAGTAGCTGATATCCACCCCATGTAATAAGCATTTAATGAATTTGCTGGGTCTCGTCAATGGTAGGCAAGTTATGCATTATTGTATTTAAATATCTGCTAAGGTTTCCCTCATGGTGTTTGTATTTTCTTACTCAGTTGACCATGGTATTAATGGTCTTTTCTGCTTTTTTTTTTTTTTTTTTTTTTTTTAGTAATTTTCATTTGCACTGTATCGCCTTGTGACAGAGATCGAATGACACTTGGTGTTAGATCTCCTTCCTGACCTGTGAGGGCACTAGAAAGAAGGAACAGAGTACCCTTAAGGAAATGGCAAGACAATTTATTCCATAGGGTAGGTGGAAGTCGGCCATTTAGGAAAGGGGCGGAGCTACGGCACCCAAGCTCACTGACCCGGACGGTAGATGGCTTGGCATCCAAGGATTGGAGGAGCAGATGCGCTCCTTAACCTAGTGGTAATGGGTGAGGCATTAAATAAGGGGGGCGTAGGTTCAGTGATCTGTTCCTTTGCATATGGTTATACCAAATGACCTAGAAGGAGCCTGTATAAATAGAAACTGAAAACTGTGAGTGTTTTGTCAGTCTGTGTACTAACTCTGTGTGTCTTGTGTTGTTTGTCTTCTCAAAAAAGGAATACTAAACACGATCCGGAGCTGCAGCCACAGGCCAGCGTAAACCTGGATTTCACAAGTCATCTTTTCCACTACAGGAACTGTCTTTGCACCACTAGCACTAAAATCACACACTGTTGGAACTGTGTCTGTGCTTGTGTTTGTGTTTTGTGTGGGTGAGAAAAGATGGGACTTTTTGGTCAAACCTGTGGGATTTTACAAACAGGAGTAATACACGTCACTGTACCACTTCCATCATTGTTATTGTTTGCAGGTTCTGCCATAAGGCTCCGGACATTATAATCATTAATAAACACCCTTGCACCTGTAAATCATTCGTCTGTGTGATTAATCCGCTCTGCACTGTATTCACCTGCACGTATTCACCACTTTGCCACACACCTGGCATGCTTTTCTTGGTGACAATCTGGCTATATCATTACACAACCTTGTATCCCAAATTATGTCCTGCACTGCTTTGTGAACTCTTGAACCTAGGAAAATGTAAGAGGGGGGGGGCATGTATACAATTTAAAATAATATAAAACCTTTGTGACAGGCTGGTGAGTGGATAGAGGCCCAGAGACAGACTGTAGTTCAAAAAAATAATGTTTTCATTATAAATTAACACAAAATAAAAGTGCACAGAGGCAAAATAACAGATATTTAAACACAAATAAAGCAAAACTCACAAAAATGAAGGTTTTCAGGCTGGGCAATGCCTTCACTGGATTTAACAAAATTCAGAAAACCACATAACAAACACCAACCTGTTTCCTCAGCTCCCTCCTCTTAATGGGAATCAGAGGCCTCCTTTTATGTCAGGTGGCTGGGCGCTGACTGATCATTAATTAAGTTAATCATTTAATCAACTAATCAACCCCAGCCACCTGAACATAATAAACCCAGGCAGGTAGGGGAAATTAACCCCATCCCTGCCAATTTCTTAATGGCAGAGCTTTGCTCTGCCACAGCCTCTTTTTAAAATGATGTTATCCTAACCTCTTTTGATCCAGTTCCTGTCATCCAGTTCCCCATGTTGACACTGGGGGAACACGTCACTCTCATGAAAGTGGATGAATGACACATGGTTAGCCATTGACCTCCATTTTTGAATGACCAGGTCAGGATTGCCATCACTTGTTGTCGCACACCAATATAGATGGTTGACAATGGATAGGATCCAGTCTGTGGTATTCCTTTCGGCCGAAGATAGTCAGAAGCTTCTTTTTATTACCTTAACCCCATAAAAATACAAATAATTATACATACTTCTATAATGTGTGTGTGTGTGTGTTCAATTCAGTTTAACCTTAATTTAAACCACAACCTTTGGCAATATGCCAGCAGTCAAAATAGTGGTCGATAACAGGACACCTGGTTCTCATAAACTTCCTAATGCGGACATGTTAGTCTGTCACTAGCTGTTTCATCTAAGTGATCTTAGTGTAGCTTTGCCATACATCTTTTCAGTCCTTCAAGTTCCATAGTATTGGAACTTGTTGCTTCATTTGACTGAAAAAAATTGGTTATTCCAGGAGCATATTATTTCTAAGAGCTGATTACACCATGTAACAATTATTATTATTATTTTTTTGTTCCTTGGTAGTAAGTGTTATTTCCTAATTGCTTATGCCTCAAAAGTATAGAAAATGGCTATTATTCCCCACAAACTTTGCTTTTGTGACCAGGACAGTGATATTTCAAAATATCACAATTTCCAATGGTAAAACGGGCAAATGTGTGTCTTTTCGTTCACATAAAGTCAGAAAAAAACAACATATGAATCCAAATTAACATGTATTTATACTAAAGTAATACAAAAATGACTACAAAAGATTTAGAAGTGAGTAGTTTTTTGAGATTTACGATTATACTGTATTTACAAGTTGTGTTGCTGGCCTTGGTGCTTTAACCAATTTGATTTAACCAACTGCACAGAGCTCTTAGAAATGGGAGTTCAGTACCCAGTAAAATTCTTTTTAACTTTTGTTATGATTTTGCTTTTGTTTTTTAATAGTATTTGCGTTATTTCATTTGTTTTCATAAGTCCATTCTAATCTATTTTAGTTATATTAGCCAAATGGTTTCAGAAAATCACCCAAAATTTCATCTCCATCAAATGATGCTTCTCTTTCTACTGCCTTAATGTCTCAAGATGAGAATCCCTTCATATAATATTCATTCAACGTGCAGGTAGAAATCCTGTCAGACACATCCACTTCCTTTGAGGCTGTGTCTATGCTAAGAGTGGATCCATACAAACAATTTACTTATACTAAACTTTCTTTTTTTCAATTTAGTTGTCGCCAATTGATTTGGACCATTTTTCTCCCAATTTGAAATATGCAATTGTATTTTAGGCTCAGCTCACTGCTACCACCTGCTATATGCTATGCTCCAAAGCGTGTGCTGTCAGCCGACCGCTTCTTTTCATCTGCAGGCCCGCCATGCAGCCAACCCAGAGCTACAGCATTGGAAGACCACGCAGCTCTGGATAGCTTACAGGCAAGCCTGCAGGCATCCGACCAGACTACAGGGGTAGCTAAGCCACCCCCCTCCCCCAGGCGGCACTTGGACAATTGTGCACCACCCCCTGGGAACTCCCGACTTTGTCAAACTTCTGTTTTTTTCTTTTCTTTTCAATTCATTTTTTTTCACAACCACTAATTCTCTCAAGGGACTGTCTTGTGTACACATGTATAAAAAATGGAAATACAAAGCAATATATTCTCTGCAGCCTGTGATCACACTAATTGCATTTATCTTTTTTGGTTACTGTAACTGGGGAGACCTGCGCATTCATAGTGCTGCAGGAAGAGGGCAGCAGCCATACAATATCTGCCTGCCAGTTACAGCATTGACATGGAGAGGTGGGAAAGAGGGTGTGTGGGCTTTCCCCCTCTCTGAGAGGTTGGCTTTGGGGGGTTGCTGCACCGATAAAATGACGCTCTGGGGTTCCCTCAGGTCTGCCCCCTCTTAGACGAAACGAGCCAGCCAGCTGGCGGAAGCTCTGCTGACGGACCGAGCACGGCTGGAGGAGAATGAGCAAAATAAATAAATTAATAATTAAAGAAAGAAAAGATTATTTTTTCAGCGGGGAAAAACTTGGGCAGACCCCGATTATTGTTTAGGGTAGTGAGGGAATGCATGAGTGTAGGACGGAGACCCGGGCTGTATGTAGCGGCAGTCGGGGTGAACACTGCAGCACATTTATTTTGTAGTTTTAGTACTGTGTTTTATTTTTCCTTTTTCTTTCACCTTTTGTCCTTTGTGATTATTATTTCCAAGGCACCGGCGAGTGCACTTGCATTGGACTGTGTACCTGGACTGGTATAACCATGGTCTTGTTTACCGTTGCCGGTACTCAAACCACGGACAACAGCTCCCTTTGTGGGTTGAAATAAATCAGTGCGCCTGAGTAGCGTTACAAATAAAGTTCTGTCTCCATGTCAGTGAATTGCCCACCACCCTTCCACAGTTACACTTAAGGCAAGAGAGTATGTTCAGCCAAATGATCATTTAGAGATATCTCAAATTGCATTTTAAGATATCTTGAAGTATTTAGAGATATCTGTAAAACATTTCAAGATATCCCAAATTGATTTCCAGATATCTTTAATTGTGCAGTTTTTAAAATATCTAAAATTAATTTAAAGATATCTGTAAATCAATTTGAGATATCTAAAAATGACATAAAGATATCACAAATTGATTTACAGATATTTTTAAATACTATGGAAATCATATGGATTGTGCTAGCATGGCATGCCAAACTGTTTTTTTAAAGAAACAGGATTTTAAAGATATCTCTAAATCATTTAAAGGTATCTCTAAATCATTTAAAGATATCTCTAAATAACTTAATGTTCATTTAAAGATATCTGTAAATCATTTGAAGATATCTTCAAATAACTTCCTGTTCATTTAACGATATCTCTAAATCATTTAGAGTTATCTCTAAATAACTTCCTGTTCATTTGAAGATATCTTTAAATGTACAGGAGCATTTTCATATAAAGTGATTCATATGAAACATAGAGCATTTTCATATGAAGTGATTCCGAGATATCTTGAAATGAACAGGAAGTTATTTGAAGATATCGTCAAATGATTTACAGATATCTTTAAAACCCTCATTTTAAGATATCTCTAAATGACAGTTTGATGCACCCTACTAGCCAAATCCACACATTATTTAAAGATATCTCTAAATGAACAGGAGGTTATTTGAAGATATCTTCAAATGATTCAGAGATATCTTCAAATATTTAGAGATATCTGGAAATGATTCAGAGATATCTTCAAATATTTAGAGATATCTGGAAATGTTTTAGAGATATCTTCAAATATTTAGAGATATCTATAAATGAATTTGAGATATCGCTAAATGATACTTTGGCTTGCCATAAGAGTGTGGTGTAATTTTATAATTTGGGCACCTGTTGTATATAACCTAGGTACTGGTATTACATTAATTGCTTTTACACAAGGTAACATGCTCAGGTAGTTTATCATATGATTTGATACTCACTCCAGTCCTAATTTCCTTACATTGAGGATGTGTCTGACCGGGCCCTATGGTAACTTTCTTTCTTGTTTATGGTAAGTCTGGAGGGAGCCCTGAGTGAGAGCATTGAGATTGCCTTGCTTTGGGTCCAAACAATTTGGATCACACAGTTTATTTGCTTTTCATGCACAACCCTGTAGTCTGAAACTGTGTGGTCTTGTAATATTAGGTTGTTTACAGAAGTGAACTGAACCTATAGAAGCGCCGCAGGCTTGCATTCCAACTTCCTTATTCACTCTATTGATGATTCTTGTTGGAAAGAAAGCTGGGCCTTCACTTCTGTTGCCAAGCAGCTTTATTTAAATTATTCTGAGTCAATATTCTGTTAGGGCAGGTTTCCCAGTAATATAGAGAAACAATAGAAGGTGTTCAACAGTGGACTTCAAAAAATATTAATTTAGTTTAGCTTAAGAGAGGATGGCTTTAATATGGAACAAGTATTTATTTTTTTAATCTGTATTTTTATTTTTTTTATTATTATTATTATTATTATTATTATTATTATAATGGTGAATTATACATTTCCTATACACTTCAGTGGTGTGAGACCTGAGCTTAATAAGATTACCTGTGTATAATAAATTTGATGATAAAACTGCTAACCTCGATTTTAAAAACAAACTCTACCACCAGTGCATGAACACATCACAACACTGTCAATGCCAAAGTAAGGAACAATGACCTGCAGAGTTTTATCTGCAGAAGACAGGGAGAAATTTGTGGAAGACCAGAATAATGCAAGTACCGTATCTTAGGAAAACAATAAGGGACATACATTTAGTAAGAAACTATCTCAGCCATATGTACTCTGTGGGATTTCAAGTAGTGTAGACTGATAATGGCTATCACAAAACAGAAACTCTTGAATGAGGAAATCACTGAACACCACCCGCCAAAAAAAATAAAATAAATCACATCTTCTACTCTGATTCTTGGTAATAATGCCTATAGGTTTCCCGTGACTCCATCCCCACAAAATGTTAATACAATTTTAAAAATACTTAAAATGAATTGTTAAAAAATAAACTTGTTTTACAATTTTGTTTTAAATTCTTGTTGCTGTTGTTGTTGTTGTTATTAGTTTTATTAGTATTATTTAGAATTGCAAAAGTCATTTCTAATGGGGTGTGATGTCTTAAATTTAAGGCAATGGTTTAAGTTGGAAAAATACTTGATTACACCAGAGTCAAAGACATCAGCATATTTTATGAATTTATTTCCAATCTTTGAACTTTAGAATGGGCATACTTAGAACTGACAGATACAGTTCATAGGTAATCAGTAATGGCATTGGGACCTCCCATTTGGAAATAAAAATAAACTTCATAATAAGCTCTCGAAATCCATACCCAAGGCTGGCAATGTAAAAGTGTTTTATATGTGTGTGTGTGTGTGTGTGTGTGTGTGTGTGTGTGTGTGTGTGTGTGTATGTATGTATTTCTGTATTTTAGATACAGTTTCTAAGTACATAGCAATCTCCATAGGTTCTCACATATTTACCTAGAGAAATTAATTTTAAAATGAAGCACACCCCTTTTGGTAATGAACTTTTTATCTAGTTTAAATAACTATACAGGCATGCTCACACCTTGCTAATAGCAAATTGGTGATACTGTGATACTTTGTGGTGTTATCTTCCTAAGTTCCCACACAGGTGTGTTGAACGATAAAGTGAGATATAAACTATGCATCTGATAAGATTGAACAAGTGAAATCATTCTGATATGAATTGTTTTGTTTATCAGTATAAGTAAACCATTTTTCACAGTTTCTCATTTGCCACACCCCACTTAAAATACCTTCTGCTAGAAATAGAATTCAGTCTGTCAACAGTTCAGTTAGATATTGTATTCACTAATGGCTCACATATGTCAGCCACCTGTTGGACAATAGTCTACACTGGTTCAATTATATTACAGAATGCTGCCAAAGCCATTATTCTAAGATTTTTGTAGTTCAAATTACACTGATCATAGGTAGCTACAGAACATGTATTAACATAAGATGTTGACGAGTTGAGCTAGTGCAAATATTGGCATTTTATTTATTTATTAATTAAATAAAAATAAATAAATACCAGATTCATCAGCTAACGTGGAGTTTATAAGGATGTTCAGCATCCATTTGGAGTAGACATACAGCTCTGGCACAAAGTGAAGAGGGCCTCTGGCTGAGCCACCAACATCACTTCCTGCAGCATGGAAATGTCCTTGTTTCCCACCTATTGGCTAAACCTGCATAGATTCTAAGACGATAGTTACAGTATGTCTGTTCCTTTTGAGCTTTGTGCTTGAATCTTCCTCACATTGAACTAAAATGGTTTTCTTGCTCAATCTGCAGGTTTTTCCACTGGCATACTAGCCTGAGCATGCATTATAATAATAACAATAATACCTGTTGTTGATATTGGCTAGAAGTGTGTCAAGAACCCTCATAGAACTTATAAAAGTGCTCTACCCCACCACCCCTTCCCTCATTCACACAAATTTGTGAGGACACAAATACAAATGAACACATACACTTTACCACCTACTACCTATTGTCCAGGGTTGTGTTGATCTCCAATCGATCCTGGTCTTAAGACATTTTTCTTTTATGGTAATAATTGCTGTGCAAATTTTCAATAACCTTGAATTTATGAGGAATAAGGGACTTTCATTAAGAAATTACTATGTTAGTTGTTATTTAACATCAACAGATCATGGCTCTATATATAGGCAATGGACTCCTAAATTCAACATTAACAAGTTCAACATGTTGTCAAGCTATCTGTATATGGTACATTATGTTTCTTTTAAAAAAACTTTATTCTAATAACATTTTTTTTAAATCTTATTTTTCTAAATAACATAAAACATGACATCATTACAGTCTGTTTTAAATCTGTATTATCATCTATCAAACTTCTTAAACACCCTTCACAATACCCATGTACCCAGGTCACTAGTAAAGTAGGATACACCTCCTCCAAAAACAATCATGGTCCTCATCATTTGCCTTGAATAAAATATGTAATTTCTTGAAGGGATCATAGGTATTAACCTCCTATATCTATTTACCTACTCTGAGTGTATGTTCTGTTCCAATTTCCATCTGATCACTATGTAGCATTTGACTGTTATTAGTCCCATAAGGACTAAGGCCAACAAACATATGATTGGGTCCGTGCTCACTGTGGCCTGGAGAACATCTGATAACATCCCACATACCTTCTCCTACCACTGCTGTAGCTTAATACATATATATATATATATATATATATATATATATATATATATATATATATATATATATATATATATATATATATGATAACAGTTGCAAGTGATTTATTAATGTAGTCAGTTTGATTTAAAAAGTGATTTAAAGATAATACAAATGACATCATGACTAAAATGAAACTGGGTTGCTTATATATATATAAACGGTATATGTGTGTGTTGACATTCGTTAGTCTAAATTTGATAATCTGGGTCAATATGGAGGCATATTTACAGTATTGGTTTTCATCATATTTTGTTTTAGCTAATTTATGTGCCCAGTATGTGCTTTACCTTTTTGCTGCATTTATAAAAATGTAAACTTTGATTTGCTACTCTAAATACAGCTGAGTGTGTTGGGTATTACAGTATAAACTGAACTGCTAATTACAGTGCCTCGGTACCACCACAGGGTTGAGCAGGCACTTTATTGTTAAACACCAATTTTTGCACTTTAATCATTTCGACTCTGTTAAATGGACTGGCTTGACATTTTTCATGAATAGTCTTGTTGAATTTGTTCCAGTCAGATGTGCAGTTTTTGAGATAATTGTTATTTTTTTAAGAGGCATGGTGCTGAGAAAGTTCGGAGTTTTTAAAAAGCACTGCATTCATAAGGAATTTCTGTAAATGTAAAATGGTGGAACGTCAGGATGTTTTTTTCAGAAAGTTTGGTGTAGAAACATCATACATTTCCCAGATTTTATTCTCGATGTGAAATAATTAAATTAGTCTTTTAAATTTGACAGCAGATAGTATATATATTTTTAAAAACATGTACTAGGTCCTAATTTAAGTGACCCTGCAATAGTGATTGTTGTTGCATATTTCACAGCTTAGTCTGTGTAAGTTGTCTTGGATAAAGGTGTCTGCTAAATAAACAAATAATAATAGTATCATATACTACTAATGTAGTTATTCATTATAAATAACATGTTTAAGCAGGAAACTCGACTCAGAATCAAGTCACAACTTTTCATGACTCGACTCGAGTCATTGCCATGAAATGAGGTGATTTTTGAACCAGGGAAAGGCGAGGTGCTTGTCGACCCTGGACCTGATGAAGGGATATTGGCAGATCCCGCTGATACCCAGTTCCAAGGAGAAAATCGCATTTGCTAGCCTGGATGGCTTGTTCCATTTCAAGACCATGCCCTTCCAGAGACTGATGGACAAGGTGTTATTTTCCCATCATCAGTATGTGGCCGTGTATATTGATGACATGGTTAATTTTAGCTCTACCTGGAAGGAGCCCCTTGATAGATTGATGGCTGTCCTGCAGTCTTTGAGGGAGGCGGGGCTAACAGCCAACCTTGGTAAATGTGCGTTTGGCAAACAAGAGACCCAATATCTCAGCTTCAGCATGGGTTGGGTTAAACCAGTGGCTTCCAAGATCCAGGCATTGGTGGACACTCCACTACTGCGAACCAAAGCTCAAGTGAGGTCACTTTTGGGGCCGGGAGGTTATTGTTGATATTTTATTCCCAAGTTTTAAAATGGTCAGATGAGTGTCAGGGAGCATTTGACACTATAAAGTGGATACTTTCTGAAGCCCTGGCAATAGTGACACCAGAATTCATCTTCCAGACAGAAGCCTCGGAGGTGTCCCAGGAGATTAATGAAAAAAACGCAGGACTATTCTTTATTCATCAGAAGGGAGTCAAAAGGCGGTGAGAGGAAACCCAGTGCAGCAGCACGGAGAAACCCTGTGCCTCCTTTGTTGTTATTTTTGTAACCACAATGTTTTTGTTTACTTTATTTGAATCCTGAGTTTACCATTGCTGGTATTCCAGGTGGTTTTCTTGTTTGTTTTCTGCAATACAGGACAGTTTATTTACGTTGTGTGTAAAATCCTGCCCAGATACCATTGTTGGTACAGGGCTCCAGGCCTAAACGTGACTTCTGGCTCCTGTGTGCTCCGCCCACTACCCTCCCACGGGCACCTATGTGTTAAAACCTTGAAGTAATATCTCAACATGAAATTAAATGCCACCAAATTTCCTTTCATTTGGTTAATGTATCTGGAACAAAGCTGTAAGTGAGTGTCAGTGTTGAAGTGAGAAAATATTTAGAAATGTTCTTTGTTTGGTGGTATCATTCATTACTAAACTTCCAACCCAACTGAGCACAGAGAAGGAGGTCTTTATACAGTGGCAAACTGTGCTTATAAATAAATCAAGGAATCAAATTCACTAAAATGGAAAGATGAAATGGTGAGTGGGGCAAATATACCACATCATTGTGCATCCTAATTTTGTATTTTTAACAGATTTTTTTTTTATGTATAGATTGCTAATATCCTGTAAAACTAATCAGATTAAATCAAGATATCTTGAACTGTCAGAACTAATGACTCGAAGTGACTTGCTCCAGATTGGTGACTCGACTCGTCTTGAGTCTTTGCTCCCCAGTGACTTGACCCGACTCAACTCGAGCAGTTTAGTGACTCATCTCTATTCGAAAGTGGCATGTCGACCTGACTTGAGTCTTTACTCCCCAGTGATTTGACACGACTCGAGTCCCAATTTTGCTGACTCGTTACAACTCTGGTTAGTGCCATACTATCATGTGTTTAAGTTTGTGTTTGTTTCTTTTAAAACAGTTAGGTTGGAGCAGTGTGTTCAACATGCACTTTGTTACTGCAATATACTGCATTTTTTCTATTACAGTTTACAGTTCCTGCTATACTTGGCTGTGGTTGTTTTTTCTTTGCACAGTATATTTATAATTTTATTCCTACATGTTCCTGTGTGGTTAAAATAATTCTATAGATGTAGAGACAGTAGCTAAAGTGTTTTCTTAAATTCCCCTTACTGTGCAGAACAATCTGTGCTCTTGAATTAAATAAAGATAAACAAGTGGAAATGTAACCTGAAAATGAGAAGGATCTCTACTGCCATCCGGACCTATGCTGGCTTAAGTCTGAGCTGGAAATACAAATGAGGCTTAGAAGTGTAATAATTGTGTGACACAAAACCACATTACACCTTGATCCACTCCCTAGAATTAATTCTGCAGACCCCCATGTGTGTGTGTGTGTGTGTATGTATGTATATATATATATATATATATATATATATATATATATATATATATATATATATATATATATATATATATATATATATACATACACACACACACATATATCTCTCCCACCCCTGTCTGTGGATATACAACTATGGCCAAAGGTCTTGCATCATCCTATAGAATTAACACATTTTGCTTCATAAAGTCAAATGTAACCTGCTGAATAATGTTACGTAAACATATTTAATTACATACTGCTTTGTAGTTTTCCATACACTTAAAGAAAAACTAACAAAAATTGAAAAATGTGACATTTTGAAATCTAACTTGAAATCCTGTACAATTATGACTTCCTGTAGACTTCTGTGATATCATTTTGTAGTTTATTACATGATGTTAAATGAAAGATCTAAATTAATTTCATATAGTTTTTGTTTTCTTATATCTCAATCTTACAATTCTAGCTGATGCAAAATTTGTGGCCATAGCTGTAGTTTGTTTAAAGAATAGGGGTAATAAATCTCTGTAAAAACTATGTAAGCCTGAAATCACAAAGCAGTTTCCCCATTGTGACCGAACTGACCTGGGATGCCACAGCAATAATGTCTTAAGCCCCTGAATGATAACAGTTGCAAGTGATTTATTAATGTAGTCACTTTGATTTAAAAAGTGATTTAAAGATAATACAAATGCCATCACGATTAAAATGAAACTGGGTTGCTTAGTCATTCTATTATTATATGTGAAGCAGCTCCTGTTCTGCCTCTACATCCAGATAAATTAATTGGATAAATGGCAGCAATATTAAAACATTTACTAAAGGTTAGCAAATTGGCTGTGGACCTTATTATTGGCATGACAATACAGTATTATAAATCAGTTCCGATGCTTCTTTATCATGCTTTGTAATGCATTATCAAATGTTTCTGATACTGTAACTCAGATACAGCTGTATATGTTTGCACTGTGAGGGTTTGTCAAAGAATTGTTCTCAGGGAGAATGGTTTTACAGGTTTCAATTAGGTTTGAGGTGAATTAAACTAAGTGTGCTAATCACCTTTAAACACAATGCCTTAATAATAATTATAGTCATTGCATTATGACTTAAATATGATTGCATTCCTTTCTTTGGTCTTGGTTATATATTCTCACATTTACCCAGAGAAAAATAATATTCTTTTTATTTGTAATATTGTTTGTGAAGAAGTACATTTTCCAGGGTGAAATATTGTTGAAATAGGATGTTTAACTGCCCCGAATCTTAGTAATCCATCCAGCAGGTACTTTGAAACGAGGTAAAATTGCAGAAATGGAAACAACTAAAAATAGTAAACAATTAATCAAAGGTTCTGCTGTACATGATTACCATAGCAATGCTAAACTGATCAGTAAGAACACAATTATGAATAAAGTTGTTTCTGTAAGAATCAAAAACATTTCAATTGATGTGTACATTTCTGATAAAAATTAATGCACTTATTTTCACTGTGGTCCTGCTTCCAACCCGTTCTAAGGGTAGGATTGTGGAACGAGGTCATGTGCCTAACTTGTCCATGGAGTGAGGCAAAACTGCATTTGTGTTATACTGTTATAATCAGAGGACAACACTATGTCTCTGTTCTTGTTGATTCATATATTGTAGATTCAAGACAAAACACCAGACCCCCCATTCTAAATAACAATGGAACTCCTCTCTATCCTTCTCCCACTTCTATTTCAACCTGGAAAAAATGTAGTTGTTTGAATCTGCTTTCTCAAAGTCTACATATTTTATTTAATTATCTGAGTTAGCAGATACTGATCAGATCAAAAAACAAAGTCACGTGTTGACAGAGGGAACAACTGGGTCCAAAACCCATTGCAGAGGACTCAACTTTAAGAGTAGGGGGCCTCGACATGCTGTGCACAATGCAACAAACACAACTGTCAACCTCAGGTGTCTCAATGGATCAAAACACCTGGATGAAGAGACTGAGGCCCAGATTTATAAAAGGATTGCACATGTTTTACCATCGAGAAAAGGGCACTGAGGGTTCTGAATTCTTTGGTCGGACTTATAAAACACACGCAATGGCAGAAACACGCAATTAAGATGCAATGTCTCTGTGTACTTCAGCCCTTGATGCATATGTAATTCTATATATGCATATGTAATTCTGGGGCGTTTCTGAACAGAACTGCCAAAATTGGGAGGTGATTTTGCAAATGATGTCTATAAATATTCCATCTAATTTGTTAAAGCTGACAGTAATTGCGGGCCTCATATTTGCTTGATTATATTAAGAGCTCTGAAAAGCAGCCGTTAATTTGCCACAGTCAGACGGTAGGCTATATAAAAGGCAAGGTGATGTGGGAGACTTGTCTGCAGCAGGAAGGAGACATCGTTTTCAAGGACAAAGAAGAACATTTTGCAAGAGCAAATTTTTTAGCCATTCTGATCAAGTCAGTTTGTCTATAAGTCTATAAGCCTGGAATTATTCTATACGAAGTAAGATGTTGAACTAATATGCGAAGCAAACTCTGAAGTGGTAAATTTGTTTATTAAGAAGGCACCGCACATTCCATATTGTATTCCTTTGTCCTGGTGATGTGTTCTGAGCTTGTAACACATCTTCATGTGTTACAGGTACTGCTTGTTCCAAAATCTCCAATTCCATATTGGTAAATTTCAGTTTTTGCTTCCGAGCATCCTCATCACCATGCCTAGTACCGGGCTGAGGTCTTTGTGTGCCATTCATTTTCTTTTGGAATGTGTAGCCTACACACGCAGTGTTGACCCAAACCCGCTATTTATTGTGAGAGGTGTGTAATTCTCCACCTCCATATAATAGATATATTAATAGGTTATTTTGATGCTGAGTGCAGCCGTACTGAACACACACATGTGGCTTTTTGCGGTTGGTTTTTCCCCATTTATAAATTTGGGCCTCAGTCTGTCACCATTTGTATTGGAACTATAATGACAGTTTATTGAACATAAGCTAAATAATGATATTGTTATAGAATAATATGAAACAATTTCAGGATGCAGCACTAATCCTAACTAACGTAAATGACTTGAAATTACATGTTAATCAGTTTTTACTCATAGTTTATAGTCTGCTCGGGTCTAAATTTAAAACTTGATCCGAACCCGACCCAATCAAACAAATCGTTAGGTTACTTACCGTAACACTGGTTACCTGAAAGAGAAGACGACTACCAAAAGATACTTATGGGATATGCTTGCCTATTGTTAGGTATTCACTGAGCTCTTTTTATTAGAGCTGCCGATAGGCCCCTTCCTGAGAAAACGGGTTGCCAAGCAATGGGCACCAGGAGATACAGAATCAACCAGTGCATGGCACGCAGAAATGGCCGCCAAATACACATTCAATGTAAAAGGTGACCTACCAGCATCGGGCAGTTCTTGCAGAAACTGCAAGATAACTGGCATAGGGCAAAAGACTGGGTCATGACCCTTAGTCAGACACCAGTTCTAAAAATATCTCCATTTGTAGACGTAAAAACGACCTAGTGGAGCCTGCCCTAGCATTCTGCAACATAACCACGACCACTTCAAATAGCCCTAGGGTTGACCAGCGATCCTGTTCAGGGGCCAGACCCATAAAAGGAGATTCCAGATGCTAGAGAGTGACTTTCGCCTGACTGAAATGCAGGCAAAGTGGAATGTCCCAGGGCTGGCCTTGTAATAGCTTCCTGGGCCACCGGGTGGCTACTAGGAGAACTGTTGCCTTTTTCTAGGGAGGCCGGGAGCAATGGTATCGGTGGGAATGCGTAAAGGAGCATCCTGGGCCACTCGTGGGCTAGGGCATCGATGCCGAGTGCACCACCTAAGAGGTAGAGGGAGTAACACAGGAAGCAGTGTGTCATCTCTGCCGAGGTGAAGAGATCAACCTGCGCCTTCCCTAACCGTTCCCAAATGTGCTACACCACCTCAGTGTGCCGCCACTCCAATGGCGGCACCCTGACCCAATAGTTTCTGACACAACACCAAGGTTTTACATGGTTTTAGGAAAGGGAGATCGTGTCTAACTAACTTGCTTGATTTTTTTGAGGATGCAACATCGATAATGGATAATTGCAAAGCATATGACATGGTTTATTTAGATTTCCAGAAAGCTTTTGACAAAGTCCCGCACAAAAGATTAATTCTCAAACTGAACGCAGTTGGGATTCAAGGAAACACATGTACATGGATTAGGGAGTGGTTAACATGTAGAAAACAGAAAGTACTGATTAGAGGAAAAACCTCAGAATGGAGTGTGGTAACCAGCGGTGTACCACAGGGATCAGTATTAGGTCCTCTGCTATTCCTAATCTACATTAATGATTTAGATTCTGGTATAGTAAGCAAACTTGTTAAATTTGCAGACGACACAAAAGTAGGAGGAGTGGCAAACACTGTTGCAGCAGCAAAGGTCATTCAAAATGATCTAGACAAGATTCAGAACTGGGCAGACACATGGCAAATGACATTTAATAGAGAAAAGAGTAAGGTACTGCATGCAGGAAATAAAAATGTACATTATAAATATCATATGGGAGATACTGAAATTGGAGAAGGAATCTATGAAAAAGACCTAGGAGTTTTTGTTGACTCAGAAATGTCTTCATCTAGACAATGTGGGGAAGCTATAAAAAAGGCTAACAACATGCTCGGATACATTGTGAAAAGTGTTGAATTTAAATCAAGGGAAGTAATGTTAAAACTGTACAATGCACTAGTAAGACCTCATCTTGAATATTGTGTGCAGTTCTGGTCACCTCGCTATAAAAAAGATATTGCTGCTCTAGAAAGAGTGCAAAGAAGAGCGACCAGAATTATTCTGGGCTTAAAAGGCATATCATATGCAGACAGGCTAAAAGAATTGAATCTGTTCAGTCTTGAACAAAGAAGACTACGTGGCGACCTAATTCAAGCATTCAAAATTCTAAAAGTTATTGACAGTGTCGACCCAAGGGACTTTTTCAGCCTGAAAAAAGAAACAAGGACCAGGGGTCACAAATGGAGTTTAGAAAAAGGGGCATTCAGAACAGAAAATAGGAGACACTTTTTTACACAGAGAATTGTGAGGGTCTGGAATCAACTCCCCAGTAATGTTGTTGAAGCTGACACCCTGGGATCCTTCAAGAAGCTGCTTGATGAGATTTTGGGATCAATAAGCTACTAACAACCAAACGAGCAAGATGAGCCGAATGGCCTCCTCTCGTTTGTAAACTTTCTTATGTTCTTATGTTCTTAAGGTAACCTCCGATCCCTGTTGAAACAGGGAGAGGCAACCTCAAATTGCTGTTACCCTGCCATCCGATAGATGTGCACGCATCGCACTGGAGTCCAGCCGGAGCCCCAAGTACATCGTGTACTGCACCAGTGTAAGCCGACTCATTGCATCATTGATGGTGAGGTCCAGCCTCGCCAGATGCTCTGTCACAATCGTCAAGTGGGTCCTGCTCCTTCTTGCGACTGGGAATAAACCAACCAGTATCTTGAGTAGAACCCCTCTCCATGGGAGGTGGGGTCTACAAGACGAATGGCTCGTTTGCACAGCAAGGCAGACACTTCCTGCTGGAGTACTGAGACCTGAATAGGGTCTTTCACAGATGCATTTGTGACCCCTTGAAAGGGAGGAGGCCCCAATGTGGATCTGTAGCGTGTAACCGTTGTGCATGGTGGTGAGTACCCAGGTGTCCAAGGTGCTAGCGCGCCAGTATTGCAGCTGGTGATTCGAAAATGGATGGGTCTGCAGCCACTGAGATTGGGGTGGAGCATGCTGAGGCAGCTGCCTAGGGTGATGGCCCTGGAGCTGCCTCCTAGAACACTTCTGCGTGGACGCACCATGCCCTGCGTTCCCCTTACCTTGTGGGAGGTCCCGTTTGCCCACTGCTGCATTGGTCTGTAGGTGGTGCCTCAGGTCACCGAGCAGATCCGTGGGAACCAGTGCCGTCCTGGTAATAATGAGTGCCAGGGGAGATTGCCAACAGCTATACCTGCCCCGTGACGGAACACGGGCAGGGAGTAGCACGGCCACTTGCCGAGACGCCTCGTGTTCTTGGTGGAAGTGCTGCAGGATCTCCTCCACAGCTGGCCCAAAGGTATGCCCCAGGAATATCGACGTGTCTAACAGCACTGCCTTATCCACATTGGGGACCCCTGGCTGCAACAGCCACCACTGTCTGCAAGCTACTACCAAGCTTGCCAGGCTCTGGCCTAGAGCTTGCATTTGAAGGTTGGAGATCTAGAGCAGCATGCCTGAAAGGAGGTGTAACTTGGTAGCCACCAGCTCAGGGAGCGGGGCTTCCCTTAGTGTGCCATCCATATAGGTCATCAGTATACCTGCCGTGTTTGCAAGAAGGGTCATCTGTGCCTCAGCTGCATATGTCCTCTTTAGGTGTGTCTCCGTAACACTGCACTGCGGGTTCGGACACAAAGGCTCTCTAGGTAATCCCCCCACCGCCGGAGCCTTGACCAAGGCTGCAATGGTGAAATCAGCTTCTCCGCGACTCCAAAAGAAACAAGCTATGAGGCTTGCTTCAGCAAGCTTTGCGCCGGGGCTCGGCGATTCCAAGAGGAGCACACCTTATGACATCCATGACATCCAGGAAAGCTGGGAAGGGCTGCAGGCGGGGAGCTACGGCCAGGTGAAGCATAGCTCTCAGCGACCCCAGGAGAAGCAGAGCCTTCAGCGACCCCAGTCGAAGCAGAGCCCCCAGCGACCCTAGCAGAAGCATGGGAGAGACAGGCAACCCCAGACAAAGCGGGACCCTCGGCAACACCAGGCAAAGGGGGACCCTCAGCACCAGGCAGCCCTAGGCGATGCGGGTCAACAGGCAGCCCCAGGCGATGTGGAGCAAGAGGCAGCCCCAGGCATTGTGGTACAACTGGCAGCCCCAGACGATGTGGAGCAACAGGCAGCCCCAGGCAATGCAGACGTGGTGTGAGGCAGGCATCCTTGGGCGGTGTCCCCTGTCTCCCGCTCCTTCCTTCCTCTCTGCCTCCTCCACACCTCTGTGTTTGTTTGAGGGTGGCAGTTCTTCTGGGTTCTCCAGGGTGCCTGGTCCTGGCTCATTTGGGCAGCCAACGCCTCTCCTGGATATTGGGAAGGACAGAAGGCCACTGTGTACCTAAACTCCCCACAACAAGTACACCACTCATCCAAGACATATACCCAGCCGACGTCCCTCTGCAGCTGCTGTTGCTGCTTCCTCCAGCTCCTTTTTCCTCCAATAAAAAAGTTACAATAAAATGAGAAAAAAAAACTGCAATACCCTCTCTCTGGCCCGAGTTGGAGGCTGTGGTTGAGCCCACGATCACACCACACGTGGCAGGAAATGACGTTGCGGTGACGTCAGGCCAGAATGAGGAAGCACACACAGGTCAGGTAACTGCAGTTCAAAAAGATGTGTGGTGTGCCGTTTATTAAACAAAAATAAATAAAATATTTGAACAAAAAAAAAACACTGCTCACAGAGCAAGAAATAAAAGATTTAAGCAAAAATAATCACAAACACAATATACAGGTCCAGCTGGGCAGTAGCTTTCACGGATCCTTTATATTATTTTTAACTTTCTCTCACTCCTCACCCCACCCCGAACATGGAGAGCTACAGACTTTTTAAACCGTGGCTGAGGGGTTTAACTAGTTAGTAATTATTCTATTACCCCTCGAAACAATCTGCACAAGCTTATTAATTAGTTTATGGGGCTTCCCATCCACATTGCAAAACAAATACAAAAACAAAATACAGCCCCGCCGTCAAAACAATAACACGGCTCACGCCGTCATTTCTACATATAACAAATACAATAAACAAAACACAAGGCGGTTTGCCGTAATATATACAAATACATATATACATAAATCATAAAAAGATATGACACAGGGGCAGAGGGGGAGAACCCGTTCTAAAAATAACTGAACAGGGCTGCTCGCCCTGTTACAGGCCCATATATTTCTGATACTTTTAAGGACTTGTGAAACATCAGATAAGAAAGCGCCTGATATTAGACAACTACCAAAGACCTGTCTGATCTGTCTTACTGCAGACTATAAATACCAAAGACCTGTTTGATCTGTCTTACTGCGGACTACAAATATCAAAGACCTTTCTGATCTGTCTTACTGTGGACTACAACTATCAAAGACCTGTCTGATCTGTCTTACTGTGGACTACAACTATCAAAGACCTGTCTGATGTGTCTTACTGTGGACTACAACTATCAAAGACCTGTCTGATCTGCCTTACTGTGGACTACAACTATCAAAGACCTGTCTGATCTGTCTTACTGTGGACTACAACTACGAAAGACCTGTCTGATCTGTCTTACTGCAGACTACAACTATCAAAGACCTGTCTGATCTGTCTTACTGCAGGCTACAACTATCAAAGACCTGTCTGATCTGTCTAACTGCAGGCTACAACTATCAAAGACCTGTCTGATCTGTCTTACTGTAGACTATAAATACCAAAGACCTGTTTGATCTGTCTTACTGCGGACTACAAATATCAAAGACCTTTCTGATCTGTCTTACTGCGGACTACAAATATCAAAGACCTTTCTGATCTGTCTTACTGTGGACTACAACTATCAAAGACCTGTCTGATCTGTCTTACTGTGGACTGCAACTATCAAAGACCTGTCTGATGTGTCTTACTGTGGACTACAACTATCAAAGACCTGTCTGATCTGTCTTATTGAAGGCTACAACTATCAAAGACCTGCCTGATCTGTCTTACTGCAGGCTACAACTATCAAAGACCTGCCTGATCTGTCTTACTGCGGACTACAACTATCAAAGACCTGTCTGGTCTGTCTTACTGTGGACTACAACTATCAAAGACCTGTCTGATCTGTCTTACTGCAGACTACAACTATCAAAGACCTGCCTGATCTGTCTTACAGCTATCAAAGACCTGTCCGATCTTCTGTCTTACACTGCTGGTTTGTTTCATAGACCATAATTAGCACTATTCTTGAACTTAAAAAGGTACAGCGAAGTAGTCTAGTGTAGATGTCTGTGAAAGCATTGTATAATAATGGCAATTTATAAATCCTGGCAATTACTTCTGAATAGTAAATACAGGGCTGGCAGAGCTAAATATTAAGACTACTATTAACCACGGTAGGACTATTGCCATCATTACGCTTTGGTGCTGCAGATCACTGAATATTTTAGTTTGACCTTGAATTGTTTTACCTTGTCATTTTTTTATATACTTGTTTAAGTTGTTTCTTGTTCATTTTCTAATGATAACATTATTTTATTCCTCTTCAAAAATGTGCCTTTTTACTTCAAATTAGGATACGGTATGTGAGATAAGGGTTTAGGTATGTGGGTGCTAAAAGGAAACATTGGGGTCTATTTTGATAGTCTAAACAGCGGCAGATCTAAATACATCCATCTTTAAACTAAAGTGATATTCTCCAATGCTGTTTCAGGATTAAAGTTTCAAGCTCACCTGGAGCATCAAAGAGTCTATTGAGGGGGGTGCCTGAGTGGCTCATCCAGTTAAAGCACTGCCGCTGGGAGCACAGGATGAGTCACACAGCATGGATGGCGCCGGTTCACGTCCGGCCTGCACAAAGAGGCTGAACTTTGCTGGGGTCTCTGAAGGGACAGTCACATTGGCTCTGATGCTCCCTGGGTGGGGGATAGGAAACCAGCAGGGATTCCTTCTGCTCATCGCAGGACAGTGAACCCTACTGGCCAGACACAGAGTACATTCAGAGAGGATAAAAAGCAGGACTGATCTCTATTGCCATGTCTGGTCAGGGAGCAGAGGAAAGAACACTCAATCCCACCAAAATGTTTATCTTGTTGCAGTGGAACTTTAGAAAATACATATCCCCTAAAAGACACACTTTTCTAAAATAGCTTTCATTCACATTGCAGGGACAGTTCGAATCAAGTTTGTTTATCAACGCTGATTTCTTTGACCCAAGAGCAGCATGGTATTGCTGTATAGTATGTAGTAAATTGCTTTACTGCTCTCCCTCTTCCTCTAATATCCTCAGCCTCCTCTTTGGGAAAATTTAACCCGGGGATCTTTCAATGAAACAGTGATTGAAAAGTCGTGTAAACCACAAAACAGGTGCAAAGTCAACGTTACAGTAGTTTGGAGTTGGAGAGAAGCTCATTATCTTCACAGCGTGGCGTGACAGGGGAAAGCAGCTGTCTGAGGGTGTGGAAAGTGTTCTTCTCTGCCTGGTGTTGTCAGCTGTGTAAACAATCAACAAACTACTCAACAGAATCTCCCCT
Source organism: Polyodon spathula (assembly GCF_017654505.1). Classification (NCBI taxonomy): domain Eukaryota; kingdom Metazoa; phylum Chordata; class Actinopteri; order Acipenseriformes; family Polyodontidae; genus Polyodon; species Polyodon spathula. The sequence goes on along the minus strand of NC_054537.1, from coordinate 46,539,865 downwards.
CTGGTAAGAAAGAGTAGAGGCAAGCCAGCACGACAGGAGTTGAAAGACAGCTTAATTGATATAACTAAATCTCCCCAGCAGCCTTAAGCAACTCAGGTAACAGTACAAACTGGCACTCACGAAGGAACACAGCGCAGTGGTGAATGCTGTAGTATTTTTGCCTTGCTATGACCTGAAGTTGCGTGAATAAACAAATTAACAGGGTGGAGGCATGCTATTTTCTTTTTCTTTTTAAAGATATAACATTTGTAGAAGTGGCGGGGGTGTTATTTGCTGTTACAGGCAGTTAAAATATTTAAACAATGGCATATAACAAAAGATATGCACGTCAGAGAATAAAAATAAATCTTTTAATGTCACTAAAATGTTGGTTGTGCAAATCGAGTCAGTTTGATGATAAAACATTGCAGTCAATACCTTGTTCAAACAGCCTAAAGAAAAAAATCATGAATAACAGGAATACTAACACGCAAAGGCCATGTGAGAACATCAAGCCTCATACCCTAATACTCTATGTTCTGCAATTGGTTTGTGATTTCAATATATCTTTTTGCCTTCAATAAACTGATTTTGCTTCAGAAACCAATTGCCTAGAGATATTTTGTGCCAAATTATTTGTTCATACATGTGTTGGTTCTTAAAAAAATAATATGTAATATTTATCTTTACCATTTCATGAAGTAGCTTAATATATTTTGTAAAACTTACTTTTTGCATTGTATTGTTTTAATAGATAATATGTTGACATAATTCAGGTTAGACCCACATTCAAAGATACAAGCTTCAATTCATTTTTAATCATTCAAGATTTTACCTTCATTTTTAATGAGCATAACATTTTGTATAGTGAAAGCTGTTTAGCATACTATAACTATCCTGGTAGGGGCACCACTTCAAAATTAAAAAAAAGACAGCAAATTAAGGTTGAAGTGGTATTCTCCACACCCTGGGCACTTTTAGTAACAGGAAACAAAAAGCTGTGGCCTAAATCCCAACAATTTCCTTGGAGGTCGCATGGTGGAGGAGTCCGACCAGTGCCTGTCACACCTGTCACGCCTTTCACTACAGCCTGGCTTCAGTATAAATCCTATCCTAAGCCCCCCACCCCCGCCCAGCTGCCGTTGCAGGTACAGCATGCTATAGACTAATCGTAACCCAGCCAAATGCTCCACCAATGAAGGACCTGGAAATTAGCTGTATGTTTCTAAACAAGTTCTCCATTCAGGCCTATGAATGTGAAAAAAAAGTTTTTTTTTTCTCAAACAAGTTTGACTAAACTAATTTTTCCCTTCCAACCAAAACTCATTTGCTTTCATTTTTGTATTAACCTTTAGCACAAAAATTATGTGTTTACAGTATAGCAAGAATGTGCTTGGATAACAAGATAAGTGTAATACTATTTGACAAGGCACACACCCAGGAGATCAATCATTGCAATTATTTAGTGCACTTCTAGTTAAGTTAAATAAGGATTGACTTGTTTAATAGTTAACAGTTATACTTATATCTTTTAACATTGATATTCGGAAGATATTATGTATTTATTAACCATACACACATGGCAGGTGTGAGTCTGAACACTTAATACAATGCAGCTGTATACATTTTGCTTGAGAATGTGCTAAGAAAACTATATATATATATATAATCAAATATTAAAAGTATTGGGAATAGGCTGATACAACAGCTTTTGGTCATTTCATAATGGTCTATATAATTATAATTATTATAATGAAATAACTTATAGTGAGATTCCACTGTTACAAAATATGAAAATGTTTCCACAATACCAAATTACCAATGACTCTACCATTGTAGATTTAAGATTCAACATGAACCTCTACTGAAATCCTGCGCGTTGGAATTTGAGAGTTCTCTTCTACCCCCTGATTGGATGATGCTTGTGAGTGCATCCAATCACAATACAAGTACCGTTAGTGTCTCTGTCAGGCCGCATCCATAATGTTGACCCACCTACAGCCAATCACAGTAGTGCTTTTGTCAACACAAACAGATAATAAGATGGCTTCAGCAGCAATGTAAATAATATTCTACTGAATTAATCTGACATGGTCTAAACATATTTCAGTATAAGCTATTGAGTGCAGGGTGTACAGATACTTGGAAAAGCTGATTAATTCTCTTTAACAAGTTGTAAGTTGTTAGTTGTTACATAAAATGAAAAAAAAAAACCTGAATAAAAATGACACAACACAAAACAAAGCTTTCCCGTGTTTGCCCTTGTCCACACAATTATTGAGAAACAATCATTAATAATCTCTGTGTGATTTAATATAGAACCTTCCATGTTCTGACCAGTTAAAACAATTATATTTTATTTGTGATAATTTGTATTAACTTTTTTGTATCCATTTCATAAAAAAAAAGAGATTCCACAGCCTTATTTTCACAAATAGAAAAATGCCAATCCCCCAATGTGAGCAACAACTCTGCAGTGAATTGTAGGATTGTAGTCGTGGGAAAGATTTAACCTCTAATTAAACACGACAAACAAATACATACCGCAATATGCACACCAGTAGATAATTCAATCAGAGTAATCCACTCTTGTGTGCGATGAATCAGTGGAATTTGCTAGTTTGACTAGTTGTTTAGTGTCAGTGTCAGTTTACAGCGTCACCTGCATTATGGAAGTAAACATGTTTTGGGTTTAATTTAATACCCTCTGACAAAAAACATGCTAAATTGAATTACAGAAGTGATTTTTCTGCACACCCCTAAATCATCTGTCTTCTATGTATGTCTTGATTATCTGAAACGATACAGAAATGAATACTTGGTCTAAAAGAAAAACTATAGGAAATATCTTACAATCCTGTAATGTTTAAATAATTAAAACAGAAGGAAAACAACTAAGCCCTGCATGTTTTTTGACAATACAAAAAAAGACAATATTTTTACAATATTTATTCCATTAATTGTGAAGGTGTGTCAGCTTTATAGTGCAAGCCCATTGCACTATGAACTGTGAGATATACTATACCAAGAGAACATTTCATTACACTGAGAGACTTGCTATTTTTAAAGTAATAACTTATACAGGAATGCAATTCGTGCCAGTGCGTAGAGGGGATACTAGTTAACTGGTGGTTGAACGCATTATCTGTCTTGAAATTCAGTTACTCTACTACCCTGGAGGTAAATACATTCTTAAAATCATAGTGTGCATGTTCTAATATTATTGTAGGTGGAATGTGTGGGATGATAATATTTGAAAATGTCTTTATGCTCTTTTGTGCCTCTAACCGCCATTCTTCAGTAATAATAATAATACAAAATTAAATTTAAAAAAAAACTGCCGTGTCAGTCTGGTAAGTTATATTCTTCATGTAGTATTGAGATTCTATAGAGTAATCTGCCTGCATTTGTTAAGGGAAATATTTCCTTGATTAAAGATTGCCCTGGGATTAGCATGTCATTATTTACATAGAAACTGTCAAAAGTGTCATGTAGATCACAGTCAATTACAAAGTTGCTGGATAAACAGAAGTCAGTTTCTAAGTAAAGCCTATACAGGTTTCTAATCAGCAGCCTGGAACTGCTGCCGTTTATGAGTACTGACTGAGTGGAACTCTTATAACTGATAGCAGCTCCAAAGCCTGCCTTTCAATTTGGAGCAACTGGTTGAGTGAAACTATTGTACACAATTTAGCTTGAAAGAATTTTGAGTGTCTAATGCAAGCAAAGCTTAAGGCATTTGCAATAACAATTATAATCTTCAATGATTCCAAACATCAAAAGGCCTCCTATTATGAGTCTATAACTGTTCATCTTAAAATACAAAATAATCAATATGAAAAAAAACTCCCTTGCCAAAAATTAAAAAAATAAAAAGTAATGTTAATATTATATTTGTCTGTGTGTTTGATAGAGTAATCGAAAGAGGGATAAACCCAAGCTCCTGCTATGCCTTTAACTATATACCAGCATAACACATAAATGCAAATACATCTATTGTCTATGGTCATTTTGGATTTTAATACTAAAAATATTGTCAAGTCCTTTAACTGGGAGTGATTTGTAGCAATTTTGTTGAAATGACTAGGTTAAAAGAGACAAGGCTGGGGTTTGGTGGAAGGACGCTCAGATGGTAACAAATACCAGTCAGAAGGGAGTCGGAACGCAGTGTGACTGAGAGGGTGAAGTTACTGGGCCACCTAGGGCAATATATCAGACATGTGGTACTCAAGCACAGACATAGTGTGGGGTCAACATAATGACTCGTAACTAGTGTATACTTGGGGGCAGGTCTGGTCCATTGAAGGTAAGGAGGTTGATCACACTGGGGAGCTTGTATTTCCACACTTCCGTTTAAGAGCAATTACTCTGTAGGGTAAATCTAGCTGCAGGCACAGGACAGCCTGTAACACAATTATTGATTCACCTGTCTTGTCGGCCCAAGGTCATTAGGCTGGTTCATGATATCCTTTTTGCGGGACACCTCAGAGTTGACAAGACAACGGAATGGGTATTGGCTTGATTCTATTGGGTAGAACTTCATACAGATGTGTCAAAATATGTAGCCACATACCCAGACTGCCAGCGAGTAGTGCTGGGTTGAGTGGGCTCCGCCCCTTTGGTTACACTGCCGATTATTTCCACCCCCTTTTTAACGTATTTCAATGGACATAGTGGGCCCTTTGCTATCTTCTGATTCCGGGTATATGCACATGTGGCAGGGCAATTGCCCTGCAAAACAGGTTATTAGTGTTGGTGTAATTTTATATGTGGAAGTGGGTTTTTTGTGTATCGTTTTGGAGTTGATTTGTTTAATTAATTGAGTTATTGTTTACAGATGGACACTCGATGGGCAGAGCTGCCTGCTAGGCTTGGTTGACGGGAAGGGCAGCAAGTGATTGGCTGTGCTGGTCCTCAATCAGCAGGTGGGCGGGTCTTGACCAAGTGTCCTTCTGTTTAAAAACATCCGCAGGAGATGGCTCGGAGCTGCTGCAAGGCCATGAGACTTGGCGCAACGGAGGTCTGGAATCCCGCTGGAGACTAATGCATGGGTTAACCAGGGTCAAGGGTCCAGCATTCACGCAAAAAGAAACTGCAGCCGCCGGTGGTCGTGTGTATACTGGGGGGGGTGTGGTGGGGGGGTGGGGGGTTAGGAAAGGAGCTTAGTTTGAGGCAACAACAGCCTACAGTATAGAAAGAATTGGATTCCAGCGGGACCTCTTGTTTAGGGGAGTAGCGCTAGCCATTTTTACGGCACCTTTTATTTGTAGTTTTTTTGTACTGTGTTTTATTTTGCATTATTGTACACCTTGCTATATTAATTCTCATTGCGTTATCATCGCTGGTAACATCACATGACCATCATTATTTACTTTCTATTTGTTGTGAATAAATCCTGCATGCCTGTGCTAGCATTTTTCAACTCCACCCCCAGTTGTCTCTCTGTATGTTTAATCAGCGGCTACCCACACACGTGACACGAGCAAGACCCTGTCACAGGGTCTTAACCTACCTGCTGGTAGGTTATACAATGCGATACTTGGAGGCAGTTCCATTGAGGTCCACTAGTGCTACTGCAATAGCCACAGAGTTAGTGCAGATTATGGGTAGAATAAGGATCCCCAAGGAGATTTTGTCTGATCATGAAACCAACTTTTTGTCTAAAAAGTTAAAGCAAGTGTATAAAATATAAAAAATACGTCCCATCAGGACATCTGTTTATCATCGACAGACAGATGGTTTGGTGGAGCAATTTAATCAGACCTTGAAGCAGATTCTGAGACGTTTTGTAACTCAAGAGCAAAAACATCCCTACCTTCTTTTTGCAGTGAGAGATGTGCCGCAGTCGACAGTTGTACATAAAAATGTACGAATTCGAACCTTTCAACCTAGAGACAAGGTAATGCTGCTGTTTCCCTCCTCAGAATCGAAATTATGTGCTAAATGGCATGGGCCATATGAAGTGATTCGGGCTATAGGAAAGATGTATTATGAAATTAGACAGCCCAATCGTAATGAATGTGAAATTTATCATGTAAATGTATTAAAGCCCTCGCAGACAAGGGAGGTCTTATTTATAGCCACAGGCAATGTAGAGGATGATTTAAGCCCCTGTCCAGGGACTCCTAGCACAAAAATAATTTTGATGGGGGAACAATTGGTTCCAGATCAGCAATGGGAGCTGCATAAATTTATTGAGGAGTTCAGTGATGTTTATTCTGACTTGCCTGGCATGACTAACTGGGCTGAATATGACATTATCTCTCCCTCAGATGACACAGTACGAGAGAGACCGTACCGGATCCCGGAAAGACAATGGAGCGACGTTTGCAGAGAGGTATGGGACATGTTGAAGCTTGGGGTGATTGAGCCTTCCAGGAGCAAGTGGTGCAGTCCAGTTGTCATAGTGGCCAAGAAAGATGGCACTAACCACTTCTGTGTGGACTTCCGGAAGGAACACGCTATTGCCAAGTTCGATGCATACCCTATGCCTTTGGTTGATGAACTTCTAGATAGACTGGGAAAGGCAAATTTTATCTCTACTCTGGACCTGACAAAGAGATACTGGTAGACTACCTTGACCCACAGTTCTAGAGAGAAAACCACATTTTCAACACAAGAAGGACAGTTCCACTTTAAAATCTTGCCTTTTCAGCTACAAGGTGCGCCCGCTGTCTTTGAGAGACTGACGGACCAGGTTTTACGCCCACATCATGAATATGCAGCAGTGTTATTGATGATGTGGTTATTTATAGCTCCACCTGGCGAGAGCATTTGGCTAGGGTTACAGCTGTCCTTTAGTCGCTAAGGGTAGGCCGGCTGACAGCTAACTTGAGAAAATGTGCTTTTGTCAAAACAGAAACTCAATATTTGGGATGTTTAACCCTTTGCGGTCCGATTTCAGACCAGGTCTGACATTACAATTTTCCATTTCCAGTCCAATGTTGGACTCTGTCCGACACCATCAAAAAGACGTAAAGCACAGGTCTCTAGTTGTTTTTTCTCCAGAAAAAGCAGAGAAAACCTTTCAATGGCCGATGGCGTATCTGATGCAAGCACCACAGAGATAACACAGACATAAACAAAGTAGATAGCTGCTTCTGCATCCAGTACTCAAAGAATACCACAGACATTTACCAAGCTGTTTGAGATGTTATAGTAATAAAATAATGACTTGGACCGCATTATTGAGGAGTTTGGTGACAAAACGAGTGCTCAGGAGATTATGAAGAGGTATGTGATAAATACAGTGAGCAAGGGATGGGGCAGGGCTGTAGATGCAGTACTGAGTTTCCTGTTGATATACAGTGCCTTCTAAACCTGCTTTACTTTGAATAAAATTACTTTTAAACAACGCGTGCAAAATAAACAGCGTTTGTGAAAATAAATTGGACCTGACACGCCTGACTGGTGCTGAATAAATGGACCACAAAGGATTAAGCGAAGAGTTTGCCAAGCCCCCACTCTTATCACACCAGATTTCTCCAAGAGATTCATCCTCCACACTAATGCGTCAGATGTTGGTTTGGGTGAGGTCTTGTCCCAAAAGTTAGACGGAGTAGAACACTCGATATTATATCTCTGTAAAAAGATGCTTCCTTGGGAGCGCAACTACTCTGTGGTCGAAAAGGAGTGTTTGGCCATTAAATGGGCTTCTCATTCTTTACAATATTATCTGCTGGGACATTCATTTACTCTTGTCACAGACCACACCCCACTCAAGTGGTTAAGCACAATGAATGACAGCAATGCCCGGATAACTCAGTGGTATCTCACGTTTGCAGCCCTTCATGTACCACATGGTACACCTTGCGGGAAAAGACCACCAAAATGTGGATTATTTTTCCTGGGAGGGGGGAGTAATGGGAAATGTAGATTCAGTTGAGTGTTTCTTCGGCTCCACTCTGAGTGGTGGGATATGTGACAGAAATACAGTGATTCTTGGTGGAAAGTCTCCCTCCTGACCTGTGAAGGCGCTAAGTAGCAAAAACAGAGTTCCTTGGATGGGAGCAGAACTCTGGTGCATTACCTCATCGACCTGGAAGGGAAATGATTTGGCAGTAGCGGATTGAAGATGCAGCTGCACTCATTTACTAAGGGGTCATGTGTGATGGCATAAAAGGGGACGGAGAGCCGCAATCTGCTCCTTCGCTTTGGTTTGTATTATAGAGCTCAGAAGGACCTGTGAGACGTACCAGTGATAAAATATTATGAGTGTTTTTGTTTGTTTGTTACTAATTATTATTGTTTGGTATTAGTAGATGGCTAAAACGTTCCGGAGTTGTCACCAAGGGCCAGCACAAAACCTGGAACAACACAGCACTATTGTCACTGATAACATTTGTATCACCCACCACGAGCACTGCTGCGCGCACCCGGGATTGATGACTTTGTTAGTATATTGTGTGAAGGATATGAGTGATTATTGTTTGGGACTGCAACCCTGTTGTTATTTACCCTGTGCACTACATATTTTTGTGTATTGCTGGGGATTTATTATTCGCTCACCAGACCTTGAATTATAAATAAACCAACCACTTTCCAACTGGATTACAAATCTCTGTCTATTCATTACGCACCAGTACTCTGTAAACCACTTTGCTACAGGAGTGTACTGTAGTGTTCCCCCAGAGACATCCAAACAACGAAATCATATTTTGAGGATTCCAAATGTTTGCTCAATTACAGTACGAGCATATTTAAAGGTACGGTTATATTTCTGTTTCGGCAGGGGTCATGGGGTTGAGAAGTGTCAGTAGCTACCACTTCAGTGGTTACCCATTATTCCTTATCAACCTCCCAAGAAAACCCTGCTTTGTATTTTGTTTCAGTTCATGAGAGATTAATACAAGGGGGCAACCCTGTACCACAAATGAACAAAATCAACAAGGTATATTGGTAAGGTTCGGGTTTGTTTTTATTTTCCAGGCGGTTCAGATAGCACATGCACGTGCTAAAAATAATGTTCAAAACAGAAGGTGAAAGAAAAAGGAAAACAAGACGCAATAACAAAACTACAAATAAAAAGTGCTGCTTCTTGTAGCGTAGCGCAGCCTCCGCTAACTGATACAGCTCAAATTTTAGTGACTCTTTGTTATTTCCTCGCTATCACTCATGGGGTTGCCCAGACTTCCCCAACTAAACTGTCAATGTCACACTTGGGTACATAATAATTTAATAAAGTTTTTGAAGTGGCTGTCTTCCTCAGTCAAGCTTACTTGCCCTCTTTTCTCTTTCCAAACACTGGCAGCCTTATTTTATTTTGTCTACTCCAGGTTTACGAACCCTGCTCCTACTGTTGTTTCTCCTAGAAGGGTAAGAGCGAAGGAACAGCAAAGAGTAATTTTTTTGGTCGATCAACCCCCCCAAGACCCGCCTCCCGACCACTCAGAGAGAGGGAGATGCGATACATCCTCACCCAGCCTCTCTGTTTCATTGCCATGATTGGCAGATGGATCCCACGAGGCTCTCGACCACCCCCTACAGTATCATTCATATACCTGATAGCCAGCACATGTCTCCCCTATAACAGATCATCCCCCTTAGAATGTCACCACCGGTCCATTCGAAAATCCTACACCTCCATGCCTTCCCAAGATAAAAAATCTACATTTTGAAGCAGTTTTCTTGCTTGGTGGACTACCTGAAGGCAAATAAAAAAAGGGGCATGATTCTGCCCCTGTTGTCTTTCATGCGGTGTAGCCAGGAGAGGATATATAAGGGGGTGAATGAGTGACGGGGGAGAGAGAGAAAGGCAGTGAGAGAACAGTGAGAGTGACAGCAAGAAGAGACTGCAGCGTAAGCAAGAAACATAATAATAAAGGGTTTATTATTTTTGTGGCTTGAGTTCTGGCCCCTAACACAAATTCTGTTTATAATCAATAAAACTTAAAAATCAAGAATTCCACAATGTCTCCCTGAGTCCTGATTCATAAACCAGACAAAACACTACATTGGTGTATAGAAATGAGATTATGGAGCACTGCCTCAGAAAATGAAGCAGGAACAGGCAGAGGGAGACAGTACTCATTGCAGGACGGAGGACCTTGTAGCACAGCTGAGTGTCAGAGGGGTGGTGAAGACATGCACCATTAGGACCAGGGACAGAGAGGAGCGAATACAAGGTGGGAACCTGCAGGGTGAAGCAGAACGAAGAGCCAAGATGGCAGAGGCTGGGGTCAGGAGATCTGCCATGCGTGCAGGGGATCAGTGAGTCATCAGTGTCGATAGCGACAGCAAAGACAGAGCTGCAGAGAAAACGTCATGATGTGTCAAAGGGCAGGCAACATCACAGAGGGTTGGATGTGGGGCAGAGCACAGGGCACTGAGCCTCCATGAAGAAAAAAATGTCAAGGAGGAAGTGATGTCATCACGTGGCACAGGAGCAACAACAGAGCTGCTGGATCAAAACAAAGGGGCCTGCATCAACAAACCCACCTATAATAAGGCCTATTGGTGAATGTTCCTAATACAGTTTGAATTAATGGTAAAATAGAGATGGACTGATAATTAAAAACCTTAGGCATTATCACCAGCCAGACTGAAGAGTCCTTAACCTACCTCCGGTTTGTTGGTGTAGCTCATGGTCACAGCTATGAAAGTGTGTTGACACAACCAAGTGGGGATCCGGGTAGCTAGGCCCTGAGATGGGCCCCGCACCATCCGCTGGAGGGGAAATGGAGCGAGTGTGCAGGGGGCAGGGTGAAGTATGGTAAAAGAAGGCAGCAATGGCAGAACAGTGCCATGGGAGGTGTACCAGGCCAAATTCAAGGTGGCTGCACTCAACAATGCCTGGAGCCCGACAGAGAAAGCTGGCCAGCTAGTGGCAGCCCTGGAGGGGAAAGTGCTGCAGGTGTTGCTCGACCTGGGCCCAGATGAGCTGGACAGTTATGATGTTATCGCCACAGCCTAAGACTGCAGCTTTTAGATGGTAGAGCATGCTGTCTGTTGAGGGTGCTTGCAGCAGATGTCCTGTACTATCCACACAGACCAGCCATGGTAGTCAGGAGAACCACCGCAGGGGACTTCTGTCACATTCCAGTCAGGATTGAGGGGGTCCCCTGCACTGCCCTCATGGAGACCGGCTCCACGGTGACCCTGGTCCAGCCCGATGTGCTCCCAGAGACGGTCTGGCTGGAACCCACAACGGTCCAACTCTGCACAGTAACTGGAGAGCTGATGCCTATGAAAGGGAGGGGCAACCTGGCCATGTAAGTGGGTGGGCTGACAGTACACCACCCTGTCTGGGTGGCAGCTGTCCAAGACCCCTGCATACTCGATCCAGACTTCCTGCGCTACATGGGTGGGCAACTGGACCTCCGAACCAGGACATTGCACTTGCAAGGGGGCCCGACCCTGGCCTTGGCCTACCCGAAGGAGCTAGCCTTTCTGCTGGGGCAGCTGGGCCACGACTGGTACCCCTTTGCTCATCAAGGCAAGACCGCTAAGAGAGGGGAGCCAAAGAACCAGCGATTCCCACTGTTACACCGCCATTGCCCATACCACTTCACACTGGGCCCAGGGACCTCAATGTGTCAGGACGGCATCAGTATGGAGCCCTGCAAGATTGCAGCAGTCAAAGACTGGCCGACCCCCATAAATCCCACCAGCTGAGAGGCTTCCTTGGACTTATGTCTTACTGTAGGTTTGTGCAGGGCTTCGCCACCATCGCTGACCCTCCTACACTGCCTTCTGCATAAAGGCGAGCCCTTTGAGTGGACCCCAGACCGTCGGGAGGCATTTGACAGCCTGAAGACAGCCCTGTGTCAATCCCCTGTGGTGGCATCCCCAGACCCCCACTCCACCTTCCTGCTGGACAGTGACGTGAACAACGAGGGGATTGGAGCTGTACTGTTGCAGCCTGGGTCAGACAGTGAGCAGATAGTCGCATACTAGAGCCGGTTGGTCAGCAAGACCGAGCACTGGTACTGTGTGATGCGACGGGAGCTGCTGGCAGTGGTCGAACAACTACAAGCATTTAACTATTCCATCCAACATCGGGCAGGGGAGTAGCACGCTAATGCGGATGCCCTGTCCCGTCGACCCTGTGCCCAGGAGGGCTGCGCACACTGCGGCCAGAAGGAACAGAAGAAGACTGAACTGTCCTCAAGAAGTACAGAGGAGTGCTGTGCACTGGTGCCAGTGGAGAGGGCAGATTGGAGGAGGCACCAGGAGGCTGACGGAGTGCTGCAGTCAAGACGATTATTAAGAAGTATAAGGTGTATGGCACCACCAAGACCCTGCCTAGATCAGGACATCCCTCCAAACTGGATGGCCGAGCAAGAAGGAGACTGATCAGAGAGGCTACCAAGAGGCCAATGGCAACTTTGCAAGAGCTACAGGCTTTTATGGCCAAGACTGGTCAAAGTGTGCATGTGACAACGATATCACAAACACTCAACAAATCTGGCCTGTATGGTAGGGTGGAAAGAAGGAAGCCATTACTTAAGAAAGCCCAGCTTGAATCCCATTTGAAGTATGCAAAAAAACACCAGGAGATTCTGTAGCCATGTGGCAAAAAGTTTTGTGGTCTGACAAAACTAAAATTGAACTTTTTGGCCTAAATGCAAAGTGTTATGTTTGGCACATCACCCAAAGAACACCATCCCTACTGTGAAGCATGGTGGTGGCAGCATCATGTTATGAGGATGTTTCTCATCATCAGGGACTGGGCCACTTGTCAGGATAGAAGAGAAAATGAGTGGATCAAAGTACAGAGAAGTCCTTCAGGAAAACCTGCTGCCCTCTGCAAGAAAGCTGAAACTGGGATGGAAGTTCACCTCTCAGCTTGACAACGACCCAAAGCACACAGCCAAAGCTACACTGGAGTGGATAAGGAACAAAAAGGTAAATGTCCTTGAGTGGTCCAGTCAGAACCCAGAACTAAATCCAATTGAAAATGTGTGGCATAACTTGAAGATTGCTGTCCATGAACGCTCCCCAAGGAACTTGACAGAGCTTGAACAGTTTTGTAAAGAAGAATGTCAAATATTGCCAAATTTAGAACAGACTCACAGCTGTAATTGCTGCCAAAGGTGCTTCCACCAAGTATTAACTCAGGAGATTTATCCAATTATGATCTTTCTGTTTTGTATTATATATATATATATTTCTTTTCTCAATAAAAACTTATTTTCCCCTTAACAGTGTGGAGTATAGTGTGTAGATAAGTGGAAATCCTCATTTAAATATATGAAACTCTGAGGCACTGACACATCAAAATGTGAAAAAAGTTCAAGGAAGTGTAGACTTTCTATAGGCACTGTTTTTACTGTAAATAGCAGGGCAGTGGTATTGCAGTCTGTATGATAAAACAACTAAAAAACTAATAGATTGTCATTATATGATGTTGCTGCTTTTAAAAAAGCATAGCATTTATTTGGTAAATTTACTTTCTGTAATTAAATGTTCAGTGTTAGCAGTTTAATCAGTTCAGTGGCTTATCTACGTTTAAATAACAGTATTGCTGAGTTGAGCAGGCAGCTGGGCCGCCCTACTTAGACAATGAAATCACTCACTTGTTCTGCTCTGGAGCTGCAGCAACATGACTGTTATCTTTGCTTGCAATGCTTGTATGTGTTTTTTCATTATTAATTAATTAGTTGAAGAGATCCTTTGCCGTGTGAGTGCATTACCCTACACCTCCACACCAGTAATTTTTAATAAAAGCAAAAGCACAATAATATTATTATTACAAAAATGGAATCCTAGTATTAAAAAATAACTAAATGCCAAAATCCAGGGATTGGGAAAAGTGTCCAGAATCGGATTCCCTGCTGAGTGTGTTCATATTATACAGCGAGTGTCCCTCAACAAGCTTTAATTAAGAACATAAGAACATAAGAACATAAGAACATAAGAAAGTTTACAAACAAGAGGAGGCCATTTGGCTCATCTTGTTTGTTTTGTTGTTAGTAGCTTATTGATCCCAGAATCTCATCAAGCAGCTTCTTGAAGGATCCCAGAGTGTCAGATTCAACAACATTACTGGGGAGTTGGTTCCAGACTCCCACAATTCTCTGTGTAAAAAATGCCTTCTATTTTCTGTTCTGAATGCCCCTTTATCTAATCTCCATTTGCGACCCCTGGTCCTTGATTCTTTTTTCAGGTTGAGAAAGTCCCTTAGGTCAACATTGTCGATGCCTTTTAGAATTGTGAAAGCTTGAATCAGATCGCTGCGTAGTCTTCTTTGTTCAAGACTGAACAGATTAAATTCTTTTAGCCTGTCTGCATATGACATGCCTTTTAAACCTGGAATAATTCTGGTCCCTTTTCTTTGCTCTCTTTCTAGAGCAGCAATATCTTACTAATGCATTGTAAAGTTTTAACGTTACTTCTCCTGATTTAAATTCAACACTTTTCGTGATATATCTGAGCATTTTGTTGGCCTTTTTTATAGCTTCCCCCACATTGCCTAGATCAGTGGTCCTCAAAAGGGTGCCCTGGGCAAATTCGTTTTTAGTTTTAGTTTATTCATGGTTATCTGTGTAAATGTGCTATTAAAAAAAATATTTACATTGCATATTTTATATAAATTAATTAAAGAATAAGTGCAGCACACACAATTACTGCCTGAGACTTGGCCTCATCAGATTGAGTCAAGAATAACTCCCGCTAAAACTCTATCTATATATGTCCCGAGAAGGCAGTGTTTAAGATAAGAACCTATACAATAGTCAGTGTGCCTGCAAACAGCCAAGTAAGATCAATTTATGCCTGTGGCCAAATTACTTTGAGGACAACTGGCCTACATTTCTGAGTCATAATTTTTCATAGATTCCTTCTTCAATTTCAGTATCTCCCATTCGGTTTTTATAATGCACATTTTTTATTACCTGTGTGCAGTACCTTACACTTTTCTCTATTTGCCATGTGTCTGCCCAGTTCTGAATGCTGTCTAGATCATTTCGAATGACTTTTGCTGCTTCAACGGTGTTTGCCACTCCTCCTTTTTTTGTGTCATCTTCAAATTTAACAAGTTTGCTTACTATACCAGAATCTAAGTCATTAATGTAGATTAGGAATAGCAGAGGACCTATTATTGATCCCTGTGGTACTCCACAGGTAAACTCACTCCATTTTGAGGTTTCTCCTCTATCAGTACTTTCTGTTAACTGTTAACCACTCCATAATCCATCTGCATGGATTTCCTTGAATCCCTACTGTGTTCAGTTTTAGAATTAACTGTTTATGTGGGACTTTGTCAAAAGCTTTCTGGAAATCTAAAAAAACCATGTCATATGCTTTGCAATTATCCATTGCTGATGTTAATGAATCCTCAAAAAAATCAAGCAGGTTAGTTAAACACGATCTCCCTTTCCTAAAACCATGCTGACTGTCTACCAGGATACTGTTACCATATAGGTTTCCATTTTGGATCTTATTATAGTTTCCATAAGTATCCATATAATATAAGTCAGGCTTATTGGTTTGTAGTTGCCTGGTTCGAGTTTGTTTCTATCTCTCTCTTGGCCTTTTTAACTTCCTTTTTGACTTGTGTTTGCAGTACTCTTTCTGTGTACCTTGTGCTTGGTCCCTTTAAACATTCTGTAAAGTGTCTTTTTCTCTGGATTTTTTTTTTGGATCTAGCAAACCATTTTGTTTTAGATTTTGATTTGTCTACTTTTGGGATGTAATTGTTTTGCACCTCTAGTACTACATTTTTGAAAAATAGACATACTTTTTCTGTGGATGTATTCTCTATTTTGCTCCAGTCTACTTCTGTTAGACTCTGCTCACACTTACTGAGCCGGCCTGGGCCGTCTCAAATTTCCATTCACAGTTGAGGTTTTAGGGGGCCTAAGTGCGTTCACATATGTGGCTGAATAGGAAGCCTAAATTGTGGCAAAGTGCTTGTCGGGAATGTAAACAGTGACGTAAACACAGCATTACAGGAAGTCAACATAAGAGATTGAGCTGGGAAATTTGCAGATATAAGTATAGCAATTTTATTTTTTGCAACACTGTTGGTACTGTACTTATTGCATAAGATACGACAAAGGCATGTGTTGACAATGCAGTCGGTTACTGTGGAAAGAAGCGATCGTGTTGGATAATGTGTAAATGCAGCAAACAAGGACGTGTACATTACATTAATCACAATACAGATTATTATATTAATGGTGACTGAACATGCAACGTCGTATGCATTATTTATCAATATTGAGATTTACAATCTTAGTTACAATCTGAAATGTATATATACAGTACTGTGCAAAAGTTTTAGGCAGTTGTGAAAAAATGCTGTAAAGTAAGAACGCTTTCAAAAATAGACATGTTAATAGTTTATATTTATCAATTAACAAAATGCAAAGTGAGTGAACAGAAGAAAAATCTACATCAAATCAATATTTGGTGTGACCACCCTTTGCCTTCAAAACAGCATCAATTCTTCTAGGTAAACTTGCACACAGTTTTTGAAGGAACTCGGCAGGTAGGTTGGCCCAAACATCTTGGAGAACTAACCACAGTTCTTCTGTGGATTTAGGCAGCCTCAGTTGCTTATCTCTCTTCATGTAATCCCAGACAGACTCGATGATGTTGAGATCAGGGAGACCATTAATTCTGACCAAATCCCCAACTCCATTTGCAGAAATGCAGCCCCAAACTTGCAAGGAACCTCCACCATGCTTCACTGTTGCCTGCAGACACTCAATCGTGTACCACCCTCCAGCCCTTCAGCGAACAAACTGCCTTCTGCTACAGCCAAATATTTCAAATTTTGACTCATCAGTCCAGAGCACCTGCTGCCATTTTTCGGCACCCCAGTTCCTGTGTTTTTGTGCATAGTTGAGTCGTTTGGCCTTGTTTCCACGTCGGAGGTATGGCTTTTTGGCCCCGCAAGTCTTCCATGAAGACCACTTCTGACCAGACTTCTCCAGACAGTAGATGGGTGTACCATTGTCCCACTGTTTTCTGCCAATTCTGAGCTGATGGCATTGCTGGACATCTTCTGATTGCGAAGGGAAATAAGCATGATGTGCCTTTCATCTGCTGCAGTAAGTTTCCTTGGCCGACCACTGCGTCTACGGTCCTCAACGTGCCCGTTTCTTTGTGTTTCTTCAAAAGAGCTTGGACAGCACCTCTGGAAACCCCTGTCTGCCTTGAAATTTCTGCCTGGGAGAGACCTTGCTGATGCAGTATAACCACCTTGTGTCTTGTTGCTGTGCTCAGTCTTGCCATGATGTATGACTTTTGACAGTAAACTGTCTTCAGCAACCTTACCTTGTTAGCTGAGTTTGGCTATTCCTCACCCAGTTTTATTCCTCCTACACAGCTGTTTCTGTTTCAGTTAATGATTGGTTTTTAACCTACATATTGAATTGATGATCATTAGCACCTGGAATGTCCACCTGGAATACATTTGCATCTCATGTTTCTATTTGCAGATGCATTACCATATGCTAATAGGACTGTATTAAAGGAACAGAAAGAACAGGAGTGCATGTTTCTACTTCATCTCTTGGGCATGGGCATATGCTATAAAAGTCACTATGATATGCACATGTTATATATGTTATGAAAACAATAAAAGAGGCTTATTGCTTGTATGTTTTTGCCGCAAATTGACTATGGTAATGCAGTGTACAGGTTTGCATCACCATCAACTTTAGATAAACTGGACTCGCTATATCATGCTGCATTGAGGTACAATATAAATTCAAGATTTAATACTCATTATTGTATATTATACCATTTGGTAGGTTGGACTTCTTACGCAGGTAGAAGCACAGGTATATTCTGGTATATAAGGCTATTCAAAGTAAATTATATGAATATATTTATTTAAATGAATACCTTATAGCTTTCCATAGTAACCATATCCTCAGATCTCATTCTTTTTTGCAATTTAAAATCCCAAATGTGCATACTGAGGCTGGTAAAAGTTCCTTTGCTTATTATGCCCCATGGTCCTGGAATGAGTTCCAGTCCAAACTAAAGCTGCAGACCCAGATATCTTTATTGTAATTTAAGAGTAAACTGCATGATTTTGTGACTGAGAGTTGTAATTGTTTTAAATAGTTGACTACTTTTGTGTATTTTGATTATTGTTTTAAATGTGATTTGTTTTAATTGTATTTTATTGTGTATTGTTCTTGTTGTCCGATTGCCTTGTTGCTACCGGCTTGGCTGGGTCTCACTCGTAAAATCGTTTTTAATCTCAATGTGACTACAAGGATAATAAAGAAAAATATAAAATATAAAATCTAAAAATAAAAAAAAGGATGTTTCGAATACGGCAACTTGGCACAATTTTGGCACAACGGCCATTTGCGACGCACATATCCTCTGCATGGTGTGCAAACCTTTCAAATATCGGGCCCATGGTGTTAATGCGGGAATGTTGGATTGATTATCTGCAATGACGGGATTCTACTTTCTGCAGTGCAGTAAAGCATGCTACCTGCGAGACGTGATGTGGCAAAATGAATAGAACGTATACTTTTGATAAGAATTTTTCACTGGAGTCCTATTTTTTGCGATTTGTCGCGTGTCAACTAGGGCATTGAGCAATCAGAGAACAGCTTCAATGCACGTTGTCCAGCAGGGTGAAGCAGTATCCAAAATGAATGAGGAAACAGTAATACCTGTCATTTAAAAAAAAAATACCCAGAGCTTTATTACCAAGGTCATCACAATTATAAAGATACAGATTTGAAAGACATGGGAGTCTATTTCAAAGGAACTGGATAAGCCTGTGCGGCAGAGCAAAGCTCTGCCATTTAGAAATTGGAAGGGATGGGGTTAATTTCCCCTACCTGCCTGGGTTTATTATGTTCAGGTGGCTGGGGTTGATTAATTGATTAAATGATTAACTTAATTAATGATTAATCAGCGCCCAGCCACCTGACATAAAAGGGAGCCTCTACTTTTCATTTAGGAGAAGGGAGCTGAGGAAGCAGGTTTTTGTACTTTTGTACTTTTGTACTTTTGTACTTTTGTACTTTTGTACTTTTGTGCTTTTGTACTTTTGTGCTTTTGTACTTTTGTATCCAGTGAAGGCATTGCCCAGCCTGGAAACCTTTTTTTTTTTTTTTTTTTGTAAGTTTTGCTTTTTGGTCTTGCTTTATTTGTGTTTGAACCTTTTTTGTTTTGCCCTTGTGCACTTTATTTTTGTGTTTATTTATAATAAAATTAGTATTTTTTTTTTAACTGCAGTCTGTCTCTGGGCCTCTATCCACTCGCAGCCTGCCACAGTCTGGTATGTATGATTTATTGTCAATGTGTTGAAATACCAACAGAGAAGACACTCATAATTTCCACATCATGTTGACGAAATAGGTCTTGATGATAGCACCGTGTAACAAATGTATTTATTTTTTGGTTCCTGGGTAGTAAGTGTTATTTCCTAATTGCTTATGCCTCAAAAGTATAGAAAATGGCTATTATTCCCCACAAACTTTGCTTTTGTGACCAGGACAGTGATATTTAGAAATTTACCTATTTTACAGAACATTCCAGATAGATTCAGTGCTGAGTAAACTTGGAGTAACTTCTAGAACTTTCCAGTAATATAAATAGTAGTATAAATACAGGGGCCTTAAGCCCACCAGTTCAGTTTAGTTCCAGCTGCCTAAGTGGATACATATCTGCATTTTTCTGAGATGGCATCAAGAGGCTGCAATGGTAGCATTCCTGATGGGTCTCCAAGGCAGTTTTACCAAGTTTCCCTGCTATCTTTGCCTTTGGGACAGCAGGGACACCAAGGCGCACTACCACAGGCGGGACTGGCCACAGTGGACCGAGTTCTCTGTGGGGAGGAACAACGTCAAGTGGGAGCCACCGGTGGACCCCCAGAAGGTGCTGATGCCACCACTGCACATCAAATTGGGCCTTATGAAACAATTTGTCAGAGCTCTAGATAAGGAGTCGGCAGCCTTCAAGACTTCTTCCCTAAGCTGTCTGAGGCAAAGGTCAAAGCCGGTGTCTTCGTCGGACCACAGATAAAGAAGATCCTGGAGTGCAATGAATTCCCCAAGAAGCTCTCTAGTAAGGAGAAAGCGGCTTGGAACAGCTTTGTCGCAGTGGTTCGGGGCTTCCTGGGCAATCACAAGGCCGAAAACTATGTGGAGCTGGTTGAGACTCTGGTGAAGAATTACGGCACAATGGGCTGTAGGATGTCCCTCAAAGTCCATATCCTTGATATCTTGATAAATTCAAGGAGAACATGGGAGTGTACTCGGAGGAGCAAGGCGAGCTCTTCCACCAGGATATACTGGACTTTGAACGACACTACCAAGGACAGTATAACGAGAACATGATGGGAGACTACATTTGGGGGCTGATTCATGAAAGTGATTTACAGTATAATCGTAAATCTCAAAAAACTACTCACTTCTAAATCTTTTGTAGTCATTTTTGTATTACTCTAGTATAAATACATGTTAATTTGGATTCATATGTTTTTTTCTGACTATGTGAACGAAAAGACACATTCGCCCATTTTCTCATTGGAAATAGGTAAATTTCAAAATATCACTGTCCTGGTCACAAAAGCAAAGTTTGTGGGGAATAATAGCCATTTTCTATACTTTTGAGGCATAAGCAATTAGGAAATAACACTTACTACCCAGGAACAAAAATTGTGTTACATAGTGTAGTTTTGTCAATAGCAATTTAACAATTGTGTATCTCTAGCTCATAATTGTTGCTGTGAAAGTATTTAAGTTGCCAATTAAAAAATCGCATCACATCTGCTGTTTGGCAGCTTTAAGGGTAGGTCCAAAATGGCTTGTTTTGCATCTAAATGGACAATTATACTCGTTTCACACAGATGAGCTATGATGGCTCAGAACTGGCACAGATGCAGCATTCTGGTCTATGTGAAGTGCCTATACCATCACAGAGCCATCATATTTTATGCCGTCTCAGAACCACCTTGCGAGATGCTGTAATTTATGGGCAAATCACCGTTGCCATGAAAACGATCTGTTGACTGACAGGTTTGAAAGTTATACTCACATGATTCCTCTAGCTGTGTGAAAGAGTTATGACGGCATTATACTGGCATAGATTGCACAATTTCATGCTGTCTGAATGGGTATTTAAAAAAAATACTCATGGCTCAGTAGCACCATTTATGTATGAAAGGGTTTTTATTCAGCTTGGCAACAGGCAGAAATAGAATCTAGACATATTAAGGAACAAAATGATACCAAAAAACCTTAGTCTGACAGGGGGGTGCAGCCAACTCAAACTAGGGGCTTTCTGAGTTCTGGGTCATAGACTACAACTTTCTATGCAAACACTGACTGCACTCATTGCGTTGCATTAGCTTGAACAGTACTGTATTAAAATGGTGCCGTAGGGAATGAATTATGGAATGCTAAGAGGGTCAAGACAGACGAGTGTGATTAACACACATTAAAAAAAAAAAAAAATCTACAAAGAAATAAACATGTTGATCGCAGAGGTTAACTGATTAATTGACAGCGCTAATTTACTTTTCAGTTAGAAAAAAGCATTCAGGAAAATAGTTAGATTTTAACCAATTATTCGGTGTCTCTGTGGTATACAGTATACCATTAGTTAAGCGTAGTGAAAACCCAGTAAAGCATTGCAAAAACTGGTCAAAAGCAAGGTATAACAGCAAAATATACCATACCAACTTTAAGGGCTAAATAAAATGTAACAGAATTTGGCATTTATACCATTTTCATACTAGACCTAATATGGTAGCGAGGACACATTGAAGCTACAGAGGGAAAAGAGCTCACATAACTCCTGAATGAACTACTCATAGTTCTGATACTAAATAATTACTTTGGGAGCAATAAAGAGTGTGTGTGTGTGAAATGAAATAGAATAGATTGAACATGCTCAATAAATCATTGTCTTGATAATATCCTTTCCAGTGCTGTTAAAAATCTATACACCCTAGTTATGGGCTGTTTATCAGAGACATTACCCAAGCAGACTGTCTGCACTTTAATTGTCATTGAGGATAATGTTGTTTATAAAATAAAATCAATACTGTCTCCATTGATTATTAACCATGCCATTCAACAGCGTGTATTTGCTCAGCTTTTCAATTCGTTTCTATTATTTTTCCTATGAGCGGCAAACAAACAGATGTAGAAATACATCTACTGGTTGTGAAATAGTTATCAGAGTCAACAAAGGAACCTGATAGAAAACATTGTACATGGAAATGTACAGTAAAAGGACGGAATGTCTAATTGCTTGATAGAACATGTTACATTTATTAATCTACACTTGCGTTACAGGTGTACACTATCAATTATTTATGTTTGGCACTAATATATTTGTATATGGTACTTTATTTTTTTGCCTTACTTCACATTTATTTATATATCACTGTGCACTAATTATCACTATGATTCTTGTGTGCTATGTATTTTTTTTAATTTCACTAATGTTAAAACGACATTTACCTGGAATTCATCCCACAATTGACTAATGTGCTAATCATGCGATTCATTCTTAACGAGGCTTCAAATGTTTTTATTGGTTTTGTTTTTGCCATGCTTGTACATTTTAACTGTCTCTAATTGTTGCTTAGCAGAGTTTTAATTTCTTTCATTTAGCTATCCCTCCTCCTGCTTTTCATAGGGCGCCTCCCACCAGCCCTTGTTTATTCTTGCAGCCCTGTCCTTCAATTTTATTGAACTGATCTTGTACGCTTTATTAGGACATGCAAAAGGGACTGTGATTGGACTTTTTATTGTTTTTAATTTTTACTTTTAATCTTTTTGTTGTTACCTTATTTCTTTCAGCCACTTGTATTTTCTTTCAAAACTTAATTTCAAAGTACTTCTATCTTTTAAAAAAATATATTTTTAAAAGTATATCTCTTGTTCTGTGCTCCTTGTATGCATTGCCAGGGTGTTGCTTCCCCAATATTACAAGAATCTTCATGTAATATTGACTTGTCTTCTGTCAATATTACTTGACTTGTCAATTTAAATCAAAGCAATTCATGTTGTAGGTTAAATGTCATGACTGTTTAGTCTTTATTTTAGTGAGTTAATACATTGATTGGCTACCATCATTTATGTTTTTTATCTTATGTTTATTTGGTTTTATCTTGAATAACAAAAGCATTACAATGTTCAGCAATGAATAATTATAATAGATACAAAGAAATTGATTAAAGTGATCTTAGAGAAAATAAAAAACAAATATAAATAAATAGATCAAATAAATAATAAAACACAGATACTACACCATGTGGTATTATTATCATAATATTATAATTATTATTATTATAATATATTATAATTAAATAATAATAATAATAATAATAATAATAGATGTATATCAGTTTTCCTACAAGAACCAATAAGATCCATAAAATAAAATGGTTGGAATATAACAGAAGCAGTGGAGCTAATAAACAAATACTAATAAAAAAAAAAAAAGACATTTCAGTAGTACTTTTGTTACAAGCATAGTGTTTAGGCATTTGGTGACGCAATATCGGAGCAGCAGGTATTGGGTAGTCATACAAATCTAAACTGAAGCAAATCCATTAGGTAATGAGATCTTCTTCAGTGACAAAGTTCCAACCATTTTAGTAAACTAAACTTTAAGCTAAGCGTGTAAGTGTGTAGCCTTCTTGGTTATATAATTCAGTATGGGCTGCCTAATTTTATAATTTTATAAAATGCATCTGTTTTATTAAGCATAGTAATATACCACAAACTTTACATATGTAGTATACCGATCAGATCTCTTACCCACATGTTGTATGATGGGAATGTCTCTGATTTCCAAAACTGCAGAACACATTTTTAGCTATAAGCATTTTTTTTTGGGGGGGGGGGGGGGGGGGGGGGGCACTATGTAAGGTTGGTGGTACGCTTTCCCAGAGATGGCTCGACTCTGGTTGGTCAGAACTAGATGTCAGCCATTTTGGAGAAAGCATGTAGTTGCAAGATGGCTAAACAAATCCATTGTGATCAGCTGTGGGGCACGCAACAATTTGGATAGATTGTGGCACCGGGCTGATCACAGGAAGAAGTTTGGCAGAACAAAGGGGACGCAGCTACATGAGTACGGCCCTGTAACAGAGAGAGATCTGTGCTGACTCTGCTGGCGTGTTCACAGGCTGCAGGAAGAGGGCGGCAGTCGTCCAACAACCACCTGTGAGTCATGGCAGTGACACGGGGAGGTGGGAAAGTGGGTGTGTGGACTTTCCCCCTCTCTGAATGGCCGAGAGGCGCATCTTGGGAGATTGTTAGCCCTATAAATTAACGCTCTTCCTCAGATCTGCCCTGTTAAACGCCCCGAGAGTGCGGAAGCGCTGGTCAACGACCGAGAACCAGTGGGAGAGAAAGAAACGGAGGTTCAGAGCGAGACATTGAGGGTGGGGAACCCTTGGGCAGACCCCTGATTAGTATATCGGAGCAGGCTAGTGAGCCGGCAGTGTAGGACGGTGATCCGGGTCGCACGGGCAGCGGCGACCGGGATATCGCTGCAAAGTGCAGCACCTTTTCTTTGTAGTTTTTGTTACTGTTTTATTTTCCCTGTTTCTTTGTGCCTTCTGTTTTGAATTATTGTTTCGAAGCACCTGCAAGGGCGCCGGTATTGTGTACCATCGCTTGGTATGCCAGTGGTTCTGTTTACCATCGTTGGTAAATCAGACCACGGACCCACAGGGCAATCTGCGGGATTAAAGAAAAAACCAGCACCCTGAAATAAAACTGGGCACCTGTGCGGTGTTGCCAAATTCACCTGTCTGTCTCCTGTGTCACTGAATTACCCACCACCCTTCCACAGGCCGCTAATCCTGAACGCACTCACCCATACAGTAATGGTTACATTTCGTACTTGATAGGGAATGTTAAGTTATTATCATAACCCTGGTTCCCTGAAATAGAAATTTAATCATTAACAATCAAGGCATCAATCCATAATGGCAGCAGTCTTGAAGGAAAAATGATGCTGTGATCTGTGCATGCAGTCCTTATATGCCCTCGGGTGGGCATGACGGCATCACAGGCACTGCATGTAGCTTTGTTACATCTATTCAGGTTTAGGGTCTTAGCTGGTATACACCCATATGGTAATGGTTTTTAAGGGAACGTTTTAATAAAATGCCATGTGTATTTGTATGTACTAAGTGGGAATTTGCATTTAAAAAGGTTATAATGAAATTCAAAATATCTAGAGATGCTGTCAACAAGTGAATTTAGGTGGTCAGATTGTTATATTGCAATCCTTAGTTAAACAAAGACACAAGAACTGGTGGCGTATGTTACCCTGTGAATGTATGTTTTGTGTTGGTGTTAACATTGATTAATTGTTAACAACTGTGGTAATTCAAAATATCATCTTTATCAGACATTCTGTCTGTCTTCATTAAAACCCCAACTGTTTTTTTCTTTCCGTAGTAGATGCTGATCATCACAGATTGTGTATGGTATTTAAAATGAAAATTCTGGAGCTCCCCTCTACTTATACATATTTAAATCTAATTTGGGTCAACTTTTCTTTTACAGAAAGGGTACTGTATGGGATGTCTATCCAGGTGTCTAGGGGGATTTCAGAATGATATCACTGTGTTAATTATAGGATGCATTATTTGCTGAGCTTTAGCGTCTTGCCTTATCTTGTTTGCAGCTTGTTCAGAATGCAGCTGCTAGGGTTCTCACTAGAACAACAGGCTCACATAACTCCTGTCTTGGTCTCACTGCAGTGGCTTACAGTCTGTTTTAGAATTGATTTTAAAACCTTACTATTGACATGTAAAGCAATAAATGGTTTTGGACTAGATTACCTCAGAGAGATTCTTTGTTCATATATCAAATGTTAACCGGGATAATGTACAATTTTTAACATTCATGACAAGTCACAAGATGTATTGTACCCAGACTTAGCTATAACCTAATTTACATCGGGAGGCCCTGGGCTCATAAGAAACCAAAACTATAAAAATATAAACCTCTGCACACTAAGGTCTTCTAACACTGCCCTTTTGGGCCTCCCAAAGGTGAAATGAATGAGAGGAGAAAGTAGTATGTAGACATGTTGTTGTACAGTATGAGGAATTCACCAATCATGAAGCCAGTATTTGTTTGATCCCGTTGCCGTAGTAACCAAATGCACAACATTGACTGACTGACTGCGTACAGCTAATGATAAAAGTATGAAATCAATAGGGGAGGTGAAGAGTAATGGAAATTACTGTGAGGAACATAAAATGTATGTTTATCATGATAAGTAGTCAACTACACGATTTCCGTGAAATTTGTGATATCGTGAAATCTTTAAGTCAAGATTAAAAGACTTGCTTTTGTATTTTAGCCTTTCAAATCTGATTTACACATATAATTTTTTTTTTTTTTTTTATATATTTGTGCATAACAGTCTGCTTTAAATTAGACATGTGCATTACACGCATTAAATCAAATGATACTGGTGTCACTAGTTTTTCTCTGTTCACTGCCAAAACAGAAAGTTAAAATATACAACTGCTTTTATATAATACCAAATTTTACTGCTTTATAACATTTTTATAAGGCACTTACTAACTAAAGAATAAATTTCAAGTTTAAGAGTGCATTGTGCCAAATAACCAAGTGTATTTGATTTAACCCTCCTGTGTACACTCCCACTGGGATATGCTTATTTAGTTACTTTTTTATAAAAAGATAAATAGGGTGTTGTTCTTTCTGTAAAATGTAAGTAAAATGTTTAGTTTAAATACTAAAAACCAATTGTATGACAATATAATAAGCAATTTTGGTTAAAGGTGTTGCAGTACAGTATGTTTTGTCAATGACATTTAATAATTGAAGGAAAACTTCATTAATATAATGCATTCTCAACCCTCCACCTCAGCCTGCACCTTGGCAACCAGGTCTCTCACTACAGCCGACTCACTGTTGCTCTCCTCTGCCCTGCTCTGCGAAATCCTCTCTGCTGCTAACAGCAGCTGTGCTCTGGCAGGCGGCTGCTGAGGGAGTTCCAAGGTAGTCAGGGGCAAACTTCAAGTGGGGTTCCAGTCTCACGCCCCGCTGGTTCTCCGACAGCGATGGCTGGCTATGGGATGGACGGTGAGGGGGATCCCGACTCTGGCTCACTGGGTCACTATGAGGTCCCTCTATCTCGGCTCTCCAGAGCGCCTTCACTGTGGGCGTTGCCTTCAGCCACGATTCCACCCACTGTCTTCTCCCGACTGGCGCTTCGGCCTCCGGAGGTCCTGGCTCCCTCAGGCTCCGTGGTGTGTCCTTTTCTCCATTCAATTCCAGTAGTGTCTGGTCCATAATCCCACTGCTGAAACACCAATGTAGCATTGCGTGGGAAAGAAGGCAGACTCATTTCGAAGTGGAATAGACCAATATATGCACAGATTTATTAAGCTGGCACTCTACACTTAACAGGTAAAGTGTGCTGCTTTGCCAGCAAGTAGTATCGATAAATCTAATTTATTTTGTATAGTGCCTTTCATGCCAAGGCATTCCAAAGCTCTTAGCGCTACTCAGGCAGTGACAAAATAATAAAATAAAAGACTCAGTCCATGTGGCAAGGTGGGTGTGTGAAGGTGAAGGTGATTCTGCAGTGCAGAAGAAATAGACAAACAAGAATATCCAGGTGCAAGGGTGTTTATTAATTTGTTATTTGTCCAGAGCCTGATGGCAAACCACTGCAAACAATAATTACGCAAAGTGATACAGCGACGTGTATCAGTTTATCTGTAATCCCTGGGTTTGACCCGTAACTAAGAAGTCCTGTCCTTTATACACCCACTCGTAATTCAAAACACATACACAGTTACTTTAGTGAGTGAATTAGTGCTCATGGTGCAAAACACAGTTCTTTGCGACAACAAGGGAAGTGCTGGTGTCTCGGCTACAGCTCCGGATCGTGTTAGTACTCTAAATAACAAACAAACAGTTTTTACTAGACAAACAAACACAACACTCTCACAGGTTTCTCCTAACTAGTTGTTCTAACTATTTACAAAGTAACAGATCACTTTCATTATATCCCCTATTTATACCCTCCCTCTTGACGCCTTGGTTAACGAGTGCATCCGCTCCTCCAATCCACGGATGCCACGCCGTTTCCTGTCTGGGTCATCGAGTTTTGTTACAGTAGCTCCGCCCCTTTTCTAGATGGCTGACTTCCACCTAACCCTGGGAATAAACTGTCATGCTGTTTAGTCTAAGGTACTCTGTTCCCTTTACACAGCACCCTTGCTGTTGAGAGGGAGCTCTAACACCAAGAATCATTTGATCTCTGTCACAGTCCAATACATTGTTTTGGCCAGTGCAGTTTCCTTGGTTCTGCTTTTCTTTGGCTCTCCTTGGATGTTTTCTCCAATTCTCTCTCTCAATTCTGTAGCTCTCTTTAGTCTCCGCAGCCCCAGCTCTCTTTTGTCTCCGCAGCCCATTTGTCTCAGCAGCTTGCTACTTATCCCCCTGTCCAGGCCACACCCCTGGTGTACCAGCCACCAATGCCAAGCATGCACGGCTTCCCGCACTCAATCCCTTGATTGTTGCAACATCTTATCACCTGATTTGTGACAACAATGTTGCAACTGGGTCCCACTCATGCGGCAAGCTGGGATCCTGATTGGTGATAATACTCCCATCTCTGACATCCCTGAGCACCTGCTGCAGTTGATGCTGTGACTCTGGGTCACAGAATTAGGCCTGAAAATTTATTTTATCTAAAAACATATAAAGGGGGGAGCCCAAGAGTCCAGCGTCCTGAAGGGGGGTGCCCGAGCATCCAGTGCCTAGAATGGGGGAGCCCAAGCACCCACAGCCCGAGGGAGAGCCTTACCAGTCTCTAGTGACTTAGGGAGAGTTGCATCAGTCTCCAGAGATAGAGAGAGACTACCTGCCGCTCCCACCTCCACTGCTAGATGTAAAAATAATATGCACAGAAAAAAAAAAAACATTATATAGTTGAACAGAACTAACCTATTCTTCAGCACAGCTAGAATCACTGGAAGATAAGGCAGACAGGGCCCACTTTGTCCTGCCACGGAGATGTCGGTCAGGGGATTGTGCACAATACTCGTTAAGTGTTTTCCTCTTGCGCCCCACTTTCAACTCAAACCAGTAACTGTCACCGTATACCTAGCAAAAGCCTACCTACACCTTAACCCTCTAATTTCAAAAGTAGGCGCCTTGAATGACAGACGCTTGAGCAGGCAAATGAAAGTGCACAGTCGGTACAGGTCTTCATGATTGACAGTCACTTAAATGAATGAGAGCATTCTGGCACTGTTTCAGTCAATGAGATCTGTCAGAACTGGATGAAATGGCAGTGACTGTGAAACTGTATAAAAGATCACTGAGATGATTGACAGCGACTCCTAGCCATTCAGAGTGGAATGGAGACGGGACAGACAGTAAGTATAAAAACTAAACAAACTATAGATGATTTCTGAATTGCTGTTTTTGGTACGAAAATAAAAATAGCAATTGATTTTACGGATGTTTATCCTATATAAATTTATTTCAATCAAACACTTTTGAATTCAACGTTTAACAGGCTTTTCTGATTAATATCGAAAAGTAGCTATGGTTTACATAAAGCAAACTGAAATGACTTGTCCACCTTAATAGAAGTAATCTGACATTTAGTTAGTTTGCTTTTTTTCTGAATAATGATGATATAATTTGTTTGAATAGCTTTTGTTACAAACATTTGCAAATTATTGATCAAGAGGGTCATTTTCAAGACCTGTGGTCCTGATCATAAGAATCATAAGAGTTAAAAGGTTGTACCCAATAGAAAGCAGCACAGCAAGGTCCAATACATCTTACAGGTATTGTTATAACTTATATAGACATGATACTTTAAGACTTGAATCTTGCTCTAAAAAAGTGTTTTTTTGTACACCAGCTAGTGAATATCTGTCTCTGAAACACTGAGGAAAGGTAAATGTATTTCATATAATGAAACTCCTGTCTGATTCAATTGCTATAAATAAACTACTATTAAAAAATCAAATTCACCTTTTGTGTGCATCTTTCACACAGGAAAACGTGAGAACTGTGATATTCTGCAGTCTTTTAAATATAAACATCAACAGATGAAACATCTAGTAAAAGAGTCTATAAACAAAAACAGTTTCTGTAGCCATGCAGCATTCATTATACTGCCTATCCATGTCAGGCCATTGCTTCCTGTGAAGGAGAGGCTCTGATGAGAACAAAACAAACACCCATTTGAGCAAGACACTGGCAGTGATGTTTGTTACTCATGCCCTTTCTCGTATTTCATTACTCACTATGCATGGTAGATTTTTTGTTCATGTATATATGGGTCTATTCCACTTTGCATGCTTAAACATGAGTCATGTTGATAACTTTATATACTGTAGTCATAAGCTAACCCGTTTACTACAAATACTCGTAGTACAGTTACAAAAGTTTAGTTAAGGACACTGAGTGAAATTTAAAAACAGAAAGAAAACTGTGCTACATAATATATGCCAAGTTTGTTATAAAGGGGTAAAACAAGGTTGTATTAATCTGTGATATGCCAACAATCTTCACCTATTTGTGATAATGTAACTGTTCAAAACCAAGACTCCCTAAGTGCACATCATAGATCTCTATTACAAGGCTATAATTATTTCAGCTTGTTTGTGTTTTGGAGAAACAAGTGGAGACAAGGTTGAGATTTTACATGTGGTTCGTGTTGCTCAAGTTTTCTCCAATTCTTGTTCAAATGGGAAAATTAATGAAAGAACTGTAGATCTTTCAAAACATTGTGATGAATAACTAGAAATTGTATGGTTCTTTAAAATCACTAAACTAAACAAACTATAGATGATTTCTGAATTGCTGTCAACCTTCTTCACGTTTACACTGTATGCACCTTCTATCACTCATTTAGATGTGCTTTGAAAATACACTTCTATTGGTTTGTATTTATTAACATACTGATGAATGCATATAACCTGCTTGTGCACACATAAATCAACAATAAAATAGTGAGAATACACAAAATACGTTGGTAAACAGCTTTGAATTTTTTTTTTTTAATCTTTGTTCTCTTGGATTATCTCATTGTACTCAAATGTGTAGTTGTTTTAAGTCGTTCCCTTCTGTTAATCTGCTACCCATGACAGGATTACCTGCTGTCCATTGGGTTGGATCTAGGGCTGCACAAGAATACCGGTTTTCCACTATTATCCTAGAAAAAGTACTCAAAAGGACAGCCGAATATATTTTTGTCAAGCCTTTCTGCCAATCATATTGCTATTTGTAAGTATTTAACCATGCAAACTACTTCAATGTTGTGGTCCCAATACAGTCTCATTTTATTTGAAATTCAAATTACTAGAAGCACAATCAAAACTTTTTTTTTACTGTGTGGTATAGGAGTGGAACTGGAGCTGCACTCATTGTACTACGAGCAAGTGTATGTGGTGCCTGACTCAACATTCTCAATATATCTCAGTACAACTGTTTGAGGAACCCTGTTTGAGGAACTGAAACACTGTTTTAAATAAGCCCAAACCAACTTGCAGCTTTATCTGCAAAGTTTCTTCTTCTAGCAATGGCGTGATACAGAAAACATTTAGAACTTTAATCTGCACGAAAGATTTATGGCTTTTACTATGTACACCACTATGATGCCCATTATCAAATGAATCTGAGATCCTCAGATACCTGCGGCATATCTCAATTTCATGTTGATAGAATGCTTCAGTTTTATGATATGCTGTAAACAAGGCAAGCACTGGCATAGTTAAGTATGCAAAAATAAACATGGCAATAGTCCATACTTAAGCAGCAATTTCCAAAACATTTAATAAAAAAATATACAGCACTGTATGCAAATTATTTTTCAATAACTTGTGGACAAGATGAACACATTACAAAACAATACAACCTCAATGCCTATAGGCTCACAGTTACCAACATTTTCAGAGATACTGATGCCTACAGCAACATAGCGGAGTTTAATTTTAATAGCGTGCTTTGTTATCAAGTTATACAGGAATAAAGATAAACATTGGCACAATTTGGGATGCAGGCATACCAGTGCTATTTATCATCACAATACGTGGTTCGGCAGAACCCCTTCTAGGCACACTAAAACCCATTACAACATGCTCATTTAATCAGGTTATTCACTTACTTTATCATCTACCCACAATATGTGCACGATACATTGAAAGGAAAAGGGTTTTACGATTTGATAACCATGCAATTTATTATACGATTTGACTGTGCAGTGCATAATGCCTAGAGCAGTTGACTGTAAAAAGAAAAAGTTGATATAAACTGTATAGATACAGGGTTATAAATCACATATGAGAATCAACCAATCACAGTTAAACATTCCAGACAACCTATGTGCATATAAGCCAGAATAATTTGTTTAGTTTTAGTCAAATATTAATTTTTGTGCTTTATAATAAGTTAATACATTGTGTCTTTTCACATAATTTCAGCAGACAGAACTGATCAGTTTTGTTTCATGGACTTCTTGCCCTAACTGCAGGAGATGACATCTCCTATAATAGTATAAGGTAGTCTTCATGTACATTTTCCTAGAACTGGTCACTGGACTTGCCTTTACTATGGGCAGGTAGTAATTATAACAGTAAGGTTATACAGTGACAGTATACACAGAAGACAACAATTGACTGCTCTAGTGTGTTCGAAAGGAGCTTGTGATATGATATAGTCTTATGTCATTTTTAACAATAACACATTCAATTTAGGTTGTGAATAAGCTCAAGGTCAAGTTTTGAGCCCTTCCTCTTATAAAAGCTTACTGTCATATACCATATCAGTGTAAAAGCAAATACAAGTGTATGGTAAAGCATGGTAAATAATTTAAAAAAAAAAATCTTATAAAACCACTTACAAAGTAAAGAAAGATGCAAAAAGAAAATTATTACTTCTTGAGGAAAAATACAAAGATATAAGCCAAAATGTTACTTGGAAAATAAGTCATGTCATGGTATAATTAGAATTGAATTTGCTGCATTGAGACATAACAGAAAACCTCAAAAGAAGCAGGAATTGATTAATATCTTTCTTTAATCCCAATAAAAACACCTGAAACTAAAACCAATTAATCAATTAAATATGTATTTAATATAGTGCCCTTTGCAACAAGTTGTCACAGAGCGCTTCACATGGGCAAGACATGAACATGTACAGAGCAGTAAGCATTAGAAGCAGACCAACAAATTAGTAATACAATAAAATACATAAATACGATAAAATAATAAAACAATAGAACATACAGTAAAAAGGCAATAGTAGTAAAATAATCAAACATACAGTTAAAAGACAATAGTAGTAATCATGTATAATACACTATAAAAATATGTCTTCAGCCTAGTTTTGGTGTCTCACTTACAGAGACTAGTAATTCGTTCCACAATTTATGGGCCCTGCAGTCGAATGCTCTGCCACCTGTGTTCTATTTTTTTTTTTTTTTTTTAAAGAATAGTGAGATACCCAGCATCCTACGATCCTGAGACATATGGGACCAAAATTTATAGGTTAAAAGCAAGACTTTAAAATGAATCCTGCATCGTATTGGGAGCCAGTGTAAGGTTACCAATACCGGTGTAATATGGTCAAACTTTCTTGTTTTCGTTAGATTCCTGGCAGCAGCGTTTTGTACGAGCTGCAATCTGGATAAAACACAGTTTGGAATACCAGAAAATAGAGCATTACAGTGGTCTATTCTAGAGGTTACAAGAGCATGCATCAGCCTCTCAGCATCCTGTGCTGACAGAAAGCATCTTCATTTCTTAGATGGAAAAAAGAGTTTAATGTTCCTAATGTGGGATTCTAATTTCTATCTTTGACTCAATGGGGTAGCTGTCCACTGTACAGGCACATTGATTTTTGAAATTATGACCTTTTTTGTGAAAATTATGAATTATGTTTTATCAGAATTTAACAGTAGATTTTTTTTTTTTTGACATTCATTTCTTAATATCAGTGAGACAGGTAGTTAACATATTTGCAGATGTGGAATCACCTGGTTTCAGAGATAGATACAATTGTGTGTCATTGGCATAGCAGTGTCTACAGACAACATCAACCAGAGGGAGCATATACAGGGAAAACAAGACTGGTCCAAGAACAGAGCCCTGCAGGATGTCACATGTAACATTAGATAAGGAGGAGAAGTGCTCCTCAATTTGAACATATTGTAACCTATTTGAAAGATAGGATTTTTGTCAAAATATGGTGCAACCTGACAGTCCAGATGAAAGGGAGCTATTAATGATATTTAGAATAGTGGACATGTAGTAGGTTTTGCCTTAACTAGATTAGTTAAATGTAGTTGGTCACTAAAGAAAAATAATCCAAAATGTGTTTTGGTGTAGCACGACTCAAGGAAGTAGCAGTGTCAGTATTTGAATTTAAGTTATCCGATTTGGCTGCAATGTTTGATGTCTGTTTTTTTATATCAGCAGTTTTATTAAAGTGATTCATAAAGTCATCACTGTTTGCTGTTAGTAAGGTTTCGTAGAAGGTTCTTTTTGCTAGTTTGTGAGTTGAGCTATTGTGCTAAAAAGAAATCAAGGATTACTTTTATATGTTTCAGCTGACGTGGTGCGAGTTTAAGATGCAGTCCAGGGGTTGGCAGCGCTCCAGGTTTGCTGGTTCCGGCTCTGGAGTGGCTCTGGAGTGGCTCTGCACTGCTGCTCCGGAACCACAAAAAACTAGGATGGTATCATTATTTATAAAGTTTTTTTTTTAATTGATGTTACTTGGCTATAAATATTCCAAGATGATTAAATTTGTTTTTGAGTAGAAGAGATAAGAATATAGTCATTTAGTTTTTAAAACTTCACGGTTTTAGTTTTTTGTGCAACTTTTTTAGGTAAATTGTTTGACAAAATCACCATATTTACAACATAAAAAAACCCCCATCTGTTTAGCCGCTCAAACATAACAAAGTACAACATAGTACAATAAATAAAGAAAAAAAAAAAAAAACATTGAAATTTTTTTCCTGTTAAGTTAGGGGTAAGTAAAATATTATACAAGAAAAAGGAACACATGTATATGAGATTATTAATTGGAAATTCTAACACAACATATTAAACAAACATTTTTTTCCATTTAGTTTGACCTATTTTTGTACACTCATGTTCAATTATGGTGCCTTCTAGCAGTTACTCCCTTTGTCTGACAGTGAGTGACTTTTTCCAGTTTCCTCTTTCTCAGTCCTTACTCAAGGATAGGTTACAGTTGATAAGAAGATTTTTTCAACATTTGCAGAAGTCTTGTTCTCCAATCCTTGATTAGGTCCCCTGATTTGGAGAACAGTCTTTCACTCTACACTGATGTTGAGTCCAAAGGCTCCCTCTTTACTGCATACACCTTCAGCTCATTGTACAAAGCAGATCCTTCCATGTTATCATCTTCAGAGCTGCTATCAGAAAGCTCATAGATGCTTTTAGATGTATGTGTCATCTTGGGTGGAACTGGATCACTTTCAGCAGGCCCACGTAGAACAGACAAGCCTTTGGTCACAGCTTATTTTTGCTCATTGTTAAAGAGATATCTGACAATCAAGGTCATTCTCTAAGCTTGATAACTGTGCTGAGATTTGACTCAAACCTTCAAGCCAGATTCAGATTTGGTTTCAATCTTTTCAAGTGCTCTGTGAATTCTAACCACTGTAAGCTGCAGTTGGATACTTTGCTCCAGAGAGAGTTGTGGTGGCTTCCTGGAATGGCTTTGAGCATCTCACACACTTCTTCTAGGAGCACCTTATGTTCAGCAGTAATGTTTAGTGCTGATCTCTTCAGTTTCACAGCTGCAATCTCTAATTGTTCTGCTTGCTGGGCCACTTTTTCAATCATTGTCAAGCTTGAGTTCCATCTTAAGAACATAAGAAGAACATAAGAAAGTTTACAAACGAGAGGAGGCCATTCGGCCCATCTTGCTCGTTTGGTTGTTAGTAGCTTATTGATCCCAAAATCTCATCAAGCAGCTTCTTGAAGGATCCCAGGGTGTCAGCTTCAACAACATTACTGGGGAGTTGATTCCAGACCCTCACAATTCTCTGTGTAAAAAAGTGTCTCCTATTTTCTGTTCTGAATGCCCCTTTTTCTAAACTCCATTTGTGACCCCTGGTCCTTGTTTCTTTTTTCAGGCTGAAAAAGTCCCTTGGGTCGACACTGTCAATACCTTTTAGAATTTTGAATGCTTGAGTTAGGTCGCCACGTAGTCTTCTTTGTTCAAGACTGAACAGATTCAATTCTTTTAGCCTGTCTGCATATGACATGCCTTTTAAGCCCGGAATAATTCTGGTCGCTCTTCTTTGCACTCTTTCTAGAGCAGCAATATCTTTTTTATAGCGAGGTGACCAGAACTGAACACAATATTCAAGATGAGGTCTTACTAGTGCATTGTACAGTTTTAACATTACTTCCCTTGATTTAAATTCAACACTTTTCACAATGTATCCGAGCATCTTGTTAGCCTTTTTTATAGCTTCCCCACATTGTCTAGATGAAGACATTTCTGAGTCAACAAAAACTCCTAGATTCCTTCTCCAATTTCAATATCTCCCATATGATATTTATAATGTACATTTTTATTTCCTGCGTGCAGTACCTTACACTTTTCTCTATTAAATGTCATTTGCCATGTGTCTGCCCAGTTCTGAATCTTGTCTAGATCATTTTGAATGACCTTTGCTGCTGCAACAGTGTTTGCCACTCCTCCTACTTTTGTGTCGTCTGCAAATTTAACAAGTTTGCTTACTATACCAGAATCTAAATCATTAATGTAGATTAGGAATAGCAGAGGACCTAATACTGATCCCTGTGGTACACCGCTGGTTACCACACTCCATTCTGAGGTTTTTCCTCTAATCAGTACTTTCTGTTTTCTACATGTTAACCACTCCCTAATCCATGTACATGTGTTTCCTTGAATCCCAACTGCGTTCAGTTTGAGAATTAATCTTTTGTGCGGGACTTTGTCAAAAGCTTTCTGGAAATCTAAATAAACCATGTCATATGCTTTGCAATTATCCATTATCGATGTTGCATCCTCAAAAAAATCAAGCAAGTTAGTTAGGCACGATCTCCCTTTCCTAAAACCATGTTGACTGTCTCCCAGGACCCTGTTACCATATAGGTAATTTTCCATTTTGGATCTTATTATAGTTTCCATAAGTTTGCATATAATAGAAGTCAGGCTTACTGGTCTGTAGTTACCTGGTTCAGTTTTGTTTCCCTTTTTGTGGATCGGTATTACGTTTGCAATTTTCCAGTCTGTCGGTACCACCCCTGTGTCAAGAGACTGCTGCATGATCTTGGTTAGCGGTTTGTAAATTACTTCTTTCATTTCTTTGAGTACTACTGGGAGGATCTCATCCGGCCCAGGGGATTTGTTTATTTTAAGAGCTCCTAGTCCCTTTAACACTTCTGCCTCAGTTATGCTAAAGTTATTTAAAACTGGATAGGAACTGGATGACATGTGGGGCATGTTGTCAGTATCTTCCTTTGTAAAAACTTGTGAAAAGTAATCATTTAACATATTTGCTATTTTTTTTTCTTCATCTACGATTTTGCCATTTGTATCTCTTAAACATTTAATCTCCTCTTTGAATGTTCTCTTGCTGTTGTAATATTGGAAAAACATTTTGGAATTGGTTTTAGCTCCCTTAGCAATGTTCATTTCTATTTCTCTCTTGGCCTTTCTAACTTCCTTTTTGACTTGCGTTTGCAGTTCTGTGTACTCTTTCTGCGTACTTTCTTTTTGGTCCTTTTTTAATGCTCTGTAAAGTGCCTTTTTTCGCTGAATATTTTTTTAATTGATCTATTAAACCATTTTGGCAATTTAGTTTTACATTTAGATTTGTCTACTTTAGGGATGTAATTGTTTTGTGCCTCTAGTACTACATTTTTGAAGAACAACCATCCTTCTTCTGTGGGTGTTTTCTCTATTTTACTCCAATCTACTTCTGTTAGTCTCTGTTTCATACCTTCATAGTTTGCTTTTCTAAAATTGTAAACCTTAGCTTTAGTCATTTCTTTTGGGGATTTAAAAAACACTTCAAATGAGACCATGTTGTGGTCTGAGTTTGCCAGTGGTTCTCTGACCTCTGTTTTAGTTATTCTATCTTCGTTATTTGAAAAGACTAAATCAAGGCATGCCTCCCCTCTAGTGGGTGCCTTCACAAATTGTGTTAGGAAGCAGTCATTTGTCATTTCCACCATTTCTATTTCATCCTTCGCGCTACCCACCGGGTTTTCCCATTTTATTTGGGGGAAGTTGAAATCCCCCATTAGTATGGCTTCTCCTTTGCTACACACATTTCTAATGTCATTGTATAACAGATTATTGTGCTCACCGTCTGAATCTGGCGGTCTATAGCATGCTCCTATTATTATGCCTTTTGAATTTTTGTCTGTTATTCTGACCCATATTGATTCGGTTTTATTTTCTTTGTCCAGGTTTAACACCTGGGCTTCAAGACTGTTTCTTATGTATAGCGCTACCCCTCCTCCTCTTCTGTCCTGCCTGTCTTTCCTATACAGTGTATACCCACAAATATTAAATTCGTCCCCATCACTCTCAGACAACCACGTTTCTGTAACACCTATCACATCATAGTTACCTGTTAGTGCAGTAGCTTCAAGTTCTAGAATTTTGTTTCTGATACTTCTAGCATTTAGATAAATACATTTAATGGTTGTCTTACCTGAGTTGTTGTTCTTGTTTTGATGCGGTCTCCCTTCTGTTTTTTTGTTGATTTCTCCCCCCTTCCTTTCTAGTTTAAATGCTTCCGAACCTGCTCGAGGATCTTTTCTCCGAGTAGACTAGTTCCCTTGTTATTTAAATGCAGTCCATCCCGTCTATACAGATAGTCCTCGTTGTAGAATGTGGTCCAATGATCAAGATAGGTGAAGCCTTCCCGTGTGCACCACGTCTTCAGCCATGCGTTTTGATTAATTATTTCCAGCTGTCCATATGGTCCTTTGCAAGGTGCGGGAAGTATACCAGAAAATACCACAGTTTTGGTTTTCTCTTTTAATTTCCTTCCTAGCTCTCTGAATTTGTTTTGCAGGGATTTTGGTCTGTCTCTTCCAATGTTGTTTGTACCGATGTGGACGACTACTACCGGGTCGTCTCCTGTTCGTTCTAGGAGCCTGTCCACGTTTTCAGTGATGTGCTTGACCGAGGCTCCCGGAAGGCAGCACACTGTTGTAGTAAGGGGGTCCAAACTACGAATTGAACTTGCTGTGTTTCTCAATATGGAGTCCCCAACAATCATGACCTCCCTTCTTTTTGCTGTCTGGTCACCACTGTCAATAGGGTCCTGGATGTTGTTCCTTTCATTCTCTTGTTGTTGGTTCTGCTCATCAAAATTCTGAAGTGACTCAAATCTGTTGGTTGTTTTGATTTCTGGTGGTTGTGTTTGACGAAGTTTCTTTTTTTCCCTGCTTCTCCCTACCTGAAACCAGCTGTTCTGACCTTCTATCTCCCTGGTGGCTTTCAGTCTGTTAGGGGTGATGCAGACTTCCATGAATTGTGGGTGTGCCAGTTCCTCAAGATCCTGTTGCTGTCTCACTTCTTCCAGCTCCATTTCTAGCATACTTACTAGTTTATGCAAATCCTGGATCGTGCGGCACTTTACGCACACTTGGTTTAGCTCCGCTGGGTTTTCTCGGATTTCCCACATCAAGCAGGTGTCACAGATTACTGGCTTGAAGACCATGTTGAGGTTTTTTTCTTCTGAAGTTTAGTTTCTTCTGCAGCCGTCAACCTGCTTCCAAACTGCTTCGAAACTGCTCTGTACTTTTCCACGCCTGTACTTCTCCCACTCGCTGTCGCTGGGAAGACAGTCCCTTGGAATTTTCTGTGGTTCGGATCCTGTTTCAGTCTGATACACCTCAGCAAAAGTATGCCAAGCACAGAGATTTCTTAAAAAGGGTAGCTATGGACCAACATCTGAAGATATTTATTTTTTCCTGAAACTTGCTTTCCTTCCCTGGGAAAAATAATTAGCTATAGGCAGAGGTGTAAGCTATGTGCCAAACAAGAGTGCCGTTTCAACTTCAAGAGACTGCAGGCTCATACAACACTGGCTGTACTGTCAGTGACAGCACACACCATTTGCTTTAATTTAAAGGAGTCCAGAACATTTTGCACAGATGAGGCAATGTTCTCCATAGTATGGGACTCATCAGCAGAAATGCAGGCAATGCACTGTACAGCTAAATTCCACTCCTGGTCAACAAAGTGGCATGTTGCAAGAAACTGTTTCTGAATTTTGGTGCAGGTCCACAGATCAAAAGTAGTGGCAACATATGATGTAGACATTAGTTCTTGTTTTAAAGTACCCATAATGCCTGAGTACGAATTGCCCATCAGTACTCTGGAAACTGTTTTTCTTGAGGGTGGTTGGTATTCTGGACAAAGCAGGTTCAGGATCTTTCTAAAGAGATTAAAGTTCGAATCAAACACTTTCTACAAAATCTCTTATGCAAAATGAAAAGTGTCCTTTAAAAACAATGCTTTGATAAGTAACAGTAACACATTAAATACGAAGGTGATGCTGAATTGCTTTATGCAATATAACTATGCTTAACAATACTGTAATTACTATTGAAAAGCTTTGTAAATTTTATTTAAAAAAAAGTTAAATGTGATGATAAAATATTCAATAACAGTCTAGTTCTATCCTTCAAAAGTAAACAAAAAAGAGATAATAAACTGAAAAAAACTTAATTTTATCTCAAAGATGAAAATGACAAATGAAAATGAGTTTTTCACAATTAATATTATGGATCCTTTTCTGTTAACAACTAGTTAATAATAGGGCTGAAAGTTTTTTTTTTTTTTTTAATTATTCAGTAAGCCTATAAAAATACTTATATTCCAAAAGTACTGATTAGTTACCGAAATAACTTTTTAAGTATTAGTAAATATATTGTTTTGCAGAACATTAAGCCAGTATCCACACTGGCGTGTTTTACATCTTCAATAAAATACTAACATTTTAAGTTCTAATGTAAAATTAAACTACTTACACAATTCAGCAAATACAGTAAATTGTGAGCATATTAGTTTTTAAACTAAGTAATATATAACTTGTTTCCTCTTTATACTGACAAACACAGTGTTGTGTTGTATTTTTCAGTTGGTTTACTTTTACTAATGTACAGTGTTTAGAATTAGATTTCATACCTTTAAGGACTTTTAAAATGTAATAAAAATGCAACTTTTTTCATTTCAATTTTAGTTATTAAATAAGCTTTGGAGACTTGTTCACAGTTAATACACTAATGTAACAATACTGTAGACAGTAATAATAATGCAACAATATTGTAGTTACGTATTTCAATATTAATTAATATTATAATATAATAATTAATATTTCTTTCTATATAACAACATGCATTTCTCCAAACTGGGCATATTTACTACATATAAAAACATCTTTAACATAATAAAGTGAGATGATTTACAATTTCGTTATTGCCGTGTGCCCTATGGACTTGCTTCTGCACCTAATGCATTCCAGAGGGTGATGTCACAGATATTATCAGGTCAGAATGAGTGCTATCTGGACAACATAATACACAACAGTGGAACATGAGGAACATCTATGAGCTGTGCTACACTGCATTGACAAAGCAGGCCTAAAGCTGAACTCTGCTAAGTGCCATTTCAGAAAGACTGAACTTCCTTTTCTAGGGCATGTGATATCAACAAATGGACTACACTCTGATCCAGACCATGTGGCGGCAGTTTCACAAGCACCACCGCCAAAGGATGTGCATAGTCTTCGCTAATTACTTAG
Source organism: Polyodon spathula (assembly GCF_017654505.1). NCBI lineage: Eukaryota > Metazoa > Chordata > Actinopteri > Acipenseriformes > Polyodontidae > Polyodon > Polyodon spathula. The sequence goes on along the minus strand of NC_054537.1, from coordinate 46,498,141 downwards.
CCTTGCATCACATTATGCAAAATGTATTCCTAACTATGCTGTTGCTGTTGAACCTCTCAGACTTGTACCGCATAACACAACTTGATTTTCTTGGACTGATGCTGCTGATACAAGTTTTGCTAGATAAAAAGTTAATTGCAAACAGCCCAGTTCTTGCTTTGTTTGACCCTACTCTGCCCACTATCGTGACTACTGATGCGTCTGATTATGGACTTGGAGCAGTGCTCAATCAGATTCATAAAGAGGGTACATAAAAAAACAGTAACATTTGCTTCTTGCATTCTCACAGCACCCTAATGTAAGTACTCCACAGTTGAAAAGGAAGGGTGACATACTTATCTATGGTGTCGAAGATTCACCTTCCGCACAGACCACAGCCAACTAAAAACACTGCTGACTTCAAAGGGTCTTGGAAGGGTTGGAATGCACATTGCAAGATGGTCCGCAATCTTGCTATCATTTAACTATGACATTGTATACAAGTCAAGCTGTGAAAATGTAACTGCTGACTGTCTGACCCTATTACCTCTTCCAATATCAGAGCCCCACCCAGAGGTGGATGTGGAAGTAGTTGCTCTTGTGTCAGATGACTTTAGTGCTGTACCCGTAGTGTTGCTCTACTTTCGCATTCGGACTGAACTGACATTACAAGACAGTTATTTGGTTTGTGGTAGCCACTGGGTGGTTGTTCCCACAGAACTTCAACCCAAGTTTATTCAGCTTGCTCATTAAACTCATCAAAGAGTTGTACACACTAAACGGAGACTTGGAGATCTCTACTGGTGGCCTGGAATGTACTCACAAGTGGAAGTGGCTATAAAATCTTGCATTAACTGCCAGCTCCATGACAAAACTGCTGTGACCCATGTACCACCATTGCAACCTGTACCGTTCCCTGACACTGCTTGGGAAAAACTTGCTATTGATATTGTCAGACCAACTGAGAAAGTACCTACGGATTGTTATTATGCTATTACTATGGTTGACTACTTTAGTACATGGCCAGAGGTAGCCTTTACTCCTCAGGTGACTTCAGCTACAGTAATTCTTGACTACAGTGTTCAGCCGTACAAGAACTTATCTCTGATAATGGATCCCAATTTGTTTCGGCTGAGTTTGAATCCTTCCTGGCAGAAAGAAACATCAAGCATTGCCAGTCCTCTGTCTACTACCAACAAACCAATGATGAGATAGAATGCTTCAACAGAGTGTTGAAGGAGTGTGTAAGTACCACAAATCTCGAACGGAAGCCCTGGAAGTCATTTGTAACTGACTTCTTACAACACTACCAAGCTCCTAAACATGCCACGACACAACAGTCTCCAGCAGAACTTCTACATGGAAGGACATTGACCACTAAGTTAAATGTTAACGGTCTCCAGATAGCTAAACCTGGTGCAGGACAACAGAATGTTAGACGCTTAGTTCAGCAGAAACAATGTGCAATGTGGCTCTATTGTGCTTGTTCAGAAACCCTGACTCCAAAAGAAAGGACTTTCCAAGTTCATTCAGCCTCTCCAGATTGTTGAACAGAAAGGTCCATCTATCTATAATATCTCTGATGGGAAAGGATGGTATGCCATACACCTTCCTCCTGCATTTAAAAATTCTAATGAAGAGGTCCCTGAAAGTATGCCAGGACTTGCTGATTACGCTGTGCAAAACCCTATAACTGGAACGTCTCCTCTGTACCCTGTAACTGGAACTTCTCCTACTGTACCCTGTAACTGGAACTTCTCCTACTGTACCCTGTAACTGGAACATCTCCTACTGTACCCTATAACTGGAACTTCTCCTACTGTACCCTGTAACTGGGACATCTCCTACTGTACCCTGTAACTGGAACATCTCCTACTGTACCCTGTAACTGGAACTTCTCCTACTGTACCCTGTAACTGGAACATCTCCTACTGTACCCTGTAACTGGAACTTCTCCTACTGTACCATGTAACTGGGACATCTCCTACTGTACCCTGTAACTGGAACTTCTCCTACTGTACCCTGTAACTGGGACATCTCCTACTGTACCCTGTAACTGGAACTTCTCCTACTGTACCATGTAACTGGGACATCTCCTACTGTACCCTGTAACTGGGACTACCTATTAGTAGTAATTTGGCTCTGTCTGGCATGCAGATTAAACATTTGCTGGTTGTTCCAACACAGAAACTTCCACTGATTCATCATGACACCATCCTGAAGTACCATCTTCCTCTGTTTTAGTCGACAAAATTGAGTCCATAAATGGAAATGAATCACTGTCATTTAAACACAAACTAAAGTAAGGTTATGTTATGCATTGTTTCACTATTTTTGTATCAACACAAAATGAAAATTAAGTATCACTTTCTGAAACCGTTTCAGTGCCGCCACCGACATGGCAATTTGCTTCTGTGTAAAGATGCCTTGAATCTCAGGACAGTCCCCAATGATGTAACTCTACTTCTGTTTTCATTAACTTGTGAAACTCTAATATTGTTTTTATATACTGAATTTATATATTACATGATTATATTGTACATTGTGGTTTAAAGACCCTGTGCTTGCACTGTATTTTTTTCTGAAAAAACTAAAACTAAAAACAAAATACTAGAAGTAGGTTGTGTTTAATGCAAAACTTACCAGAGACTTCTCCAGTTTCTTAAACGCCTTTCTTGTTCGTATCACTTGTCGACCCACTTCAATGACAGCAGCTTGCTGTTGCTTTGGAATGGTTGGAACTGTGGTTGGTTTTAAAATATGCCTTCTTTTTACATCCAGGCCCATCTCTGCCATCATCTGTCTTTTTCAAAACCATCCGGCGCAAAATGCATACTACATGTGTAGGTGAACTGCCAGTTTGACACATGCCACTTTGCTCAGGTTGCTTTAACTTTTTTCTCCCATATGTGCTGCATTTTTCTGTCTTTCAGAAAACGATGAATACTAATACTCTTTTGTGCTTTTGCCTGATTGGAGCAACTAGCTACAACACAAATACAAGGCATGTTATTATTACAAATTGGGCCGTCTCTTTGAATATCAATCTGTTTTTTGTTCACCTTCTCCATCTGTGATGTCACTACTGGTATTTTGAGGCTGCTTCAAAACTGAGACAGGAAGTTGTGCCCGTCACATTAAAATTTGCAGGGGTACAGCTAATATGCCGGCGGTGGAGGAGCAGAGGGGGTGAGAGGGGGTGCAGGGAGCAATAATACTCTGAAGACAGGAGGGAGCATAAAGGTCGAGACAGTGATAGGCGAGTACAAGAGTTTTGAATTGGTTGTGAGTGGCAATAGGGAGCCAGTGGAGGGAGAGGAGTAGCAGAGTAGCATTGGAGAAACGAGGAAGGGAAAAGAAAAGGCAGACAGCAGAGTTTTGGATGAGCTGGAGTGGACATATAGCGGAAGCAGGTAGGCTGGCCAGGAGGGAGCTGTATGGAGTAGCGAGGAGCGAATTCTGCATATGTTTGGAGGGAATCGGTGGTGGGTGGTGGGTTTATGGCTCTGGAGCATTCAGCAAAGATCAGTCTGAGAGGGGCGAGAAGAAGGATTAGGAGGGTAAATTAGGGGATGTAAAGGGTGATGGGGAGTGAGTGAGCAGATGACAGGGTGGGTGGAGAAGGAGACGAGGTATTGAAGAGTTTGCAGAATGTCTGTGATTTTGGAAAAGGAGGCAAAGTCATCAACCAAGATAGAGGAAAGTGGAATGGAGGGTAGGGCTAAGCAGGGAAGAGAAGGTAGAGAAAATTTTACAGGGATTGTTAGTAGAAAACTGAATGACAGACTGGAAGTAGGAGCGTTTGGTAGAGGAGTGTAGTGTAGAAGAGAAGGAAGAGAAGAGCGAGCGACAGAGATCCAAGGCAGCAGGGAGATTGGTTTTCTTCCATTTCTTTTAAGCAGAGCACAGTTTAGTATGTTTCAACTGGAGCATGGAGGAAAGCCAGGATTGGGGCATGGAGGGGAGATGAGGGGACAAAGGGGCAAAGGGAGTCAAGGCAGGAGGTGAGGGAGGAGAAGAGGGTGGAGTTAGCAGAGTCTACAGAGAGTTGGGAGAAGGAGTTGATAAAGGGGAGGTGAGAGAGGAACATATGGCAAGCCAAATTATCATTTAGAGATATTTCAAATTGCATTTTAAGATATCTTGAAGTACTTAGAGATATCTGTAAAACATTTCCAGATATCCCAAATTGATTTCCAGATATCTTTTTAAGGGTGCAGTTTTTAAGATATCTAAAATTAATTTAAAGATATCTAAAAATGAAATAAAGATATCTCAAATAGATTTACAGATATCTTTAAACACTATGGAAACCATATGGATTATGCTAGTATGGCATGCCAATCTTTCATTTAGATATCTTAAAATGAGGGTTTTAAAGATATCTCTAAATATCTTCCTTTAAATCATTTAAAGATATCTTAAAATAATGTCCGTTTATATACATATATCTGTAAATCATTTGAAGATATCTTCAAATAACTTACTGTTCATTTAAAGATATCTCTAAATAAACAGGAAGTTATTTGAAGAGACCTTTAAATGATTTACAGATATCTTTAAAACCCTCATTTTAAAATATCTCTAAATGACAGTTTGGCAAACCATGCTAGCCAAATCCACATATTATTTAAAGTTATCTCTAGATCTCGAAAGGGTGTTGGGAACTACAAATTAAAAGTGAAATAGTGCTTTTGGCTGATTTATTTTTGTTGCGCCAATACCCAGAAAACACAAAAACTGTCCTTGCTGTATAGAGTCTCTGGCAGTTCTTGCTGATAACTTGGAGTGAGGAACTGCTGTTCCTCTCAATATGTATGTGTATACTACAACAATAACAATATAATTTGTTTTATATAGCGCCATAGGTATAGTTTTGTACAGCTAAAAGGCAATTTAAAATAGTAAGTCTTTAAAGAAGTTTTAAAAAACACCAGTCTGAACTTTTAATATCATTTGGCAAGGAGTTCCAAAGTCTGGGTGCATAAACAGGAAAAGCCCTGTCACCCTAAGTGTGCAGCCTGGAGTTGGGGACAACCAACAGATCAGAGAAACACAGACTACAAGCAGGGCCATAGGGAGTAAGCAGGTCAGCAGTATACGAAGGAGCAGTGCCATTTAGAACTACATAGGTTAGCATTGCAATTTTAAAATCAATCCTAAAGTTAACAGGCAACCAATGGACTTGGCATGGTACAGGTGAAATATGATCATGAGATTTTGATCGCAAATAATACATGGATAGTACACAGCGCTTTCTTATAGAATATATATCTGTGCAATACTATATGTGTTTTTTTTGTTTCCCTTGCTTTTTTATTTTATTTTTTAGTGGCCAAATGAGGCAGGCTGCGCTTGCGGTTCTTCAGCGCAACATAAAAACTTTGTGGAAACGCAGTTTAAGAAAGCTGTAAGATATCATTAGTCACATAATGCCAAACTGGAACTTAGACAGAAACATTTAAATATACCCTTATGTATTTTAATATTAAGTAGGTAATTTGCATTTGGAAGGATACTTTGTCTCCTAAAAGAAACCCAAATTACCTGAAAGGTAAAATCATAATAGCGTGAGAAAAATCTGATATTTTTTCATGGAAACACTGCCAGTTTCCTTATCTGTTTGTTGCTGTTCCTACTCTTTCCTCTACAAATGTCACATCTCTGCGTCACTGTATAGAAAAGTACAGAGGATCATGCTATGCCAGCTGATAACAGTACATTATATTTAAATTTAAAGATAAATGTACATTATATTTAAAATGAACATAATTGAAATTCTAACACAGTATTTGTTACAAGGTCATATTGTACAAAGCAATTTTAAAAGTTACAGTTATTAATAATGTAATGCCTGTGCATATGAGAAAATTCAGAATACTAACCTTTCCACGTACAGTTCTGAAACGTTACAATTTTTTTTTTATCCTTTCACAATAAAGTGATGCAAGAAACAATTAGTACATCTGTCCCACTGTTCTTCTCCAATCCTAGAATAGAAGTGGTTCCCCATGAGATTCCATGACTTAAAAACAGACTATACCTATCATTTGGTTAAACATGTACTGTAGAAAGCTTCTAATAATAAAAGGGGATTTGAAAATCCAAAACAGAATGGTTATGCGTGTTCAGGAGAGTGAGAACTTTCTGTTTAGTTGTTTTGGAAAATATGTTAGGAATTTGTGACTTGTACAGGTGTTCTGTTTAAGCATAAACATGTGGAATCTTCCTTGAGGATTATTCTCTAAAAGCCTGGCTTTATACAGTGCTTACTATAATTTAACAGGAGAAACATAATAGCAAGCCATTATTTTACATAACTTTAAGTACAAAACTAAGGCACAACAAAGAGAAATGAATCGTAAAGGTTTTGCTTTACTACAATTGAACAGATTTTGATTGTTAGTAGTTAGTAACCAAATGCATAAAAGGAAGAAAATGCAACAAACCCCAGAATGTATTTCTTTTGAAGAATTATGACAATATTTCAGTGTGGCTGAAGTCTCTCAAATTGATAGCAGCGATCACTGCAAAGAAAATCTCCTTGATACCCAGTGAAATGAATACATTTACAGAAGGACAACTGCAATATAGCATATTATTAAGGTGGTAACAGAAGTGATAAAAATTGGTTTATGTTTGTGTGCATGTTGTTCGAAAATCCATCTACTGTTCAACAAATCTCTGTAATCTTGTTTAATCAATTGCTGTAAATTAAAGGAATATAACAACAAATAAAAAGATTAGCTAATTAAAAAATGTTTACAATTAGTAATTAAATATGTAAGTAGAGTGTGTGCGTGAAGTCAAGTGAAGCTGCTGGTTTGCTGGTCATCACCAACCATCTTTAAATCACTTAAAATCCCCACTTTTCCAATTGCTATGAAATGTGGTAGTAACATTATTATCCTAAGTTATTGAGAATTTCATCCTGGGGTGTCACAAAGACAGCTGTAGTGGGTGACGTCAGACCAGAACCAGGAACCAACACAGAATAAACAGAGAGGTGGAGTTTGGTGAAGCTGAGCACTTGGTTGCACTCAGCATTTAATAAATGAACAAACAGAAAATAAAAGGTTGAAAGACAAACAAAACACAGGACATGGCACTTTAGCCAAAACAAAGAGACAAACAAAACGGACTACACAGACAAACACGGTGAGCTGAAATTATTATATCAATTACTATTACCTCCATCTCCAATCCCGTTCTCCACTCACCAAACACACAATCCTGAGTGAGTGAAAACATGCTGCTTTTTTGCAGCTGTACCAAGACTCTATTGCTAATCAATCATTCAATTGAGTCTCAGTACAACCGCATGTAAATTAATAAAAGTGCAATTCCCGTGCTCACATATTATTATTACATTTTACTTGCACGTAACGTGATGTGCAATCCTTGTGCCTAAATAAAAATATACATTTTAAACACTTGTGCACATAATCCATATTACATCCCATGTACCAATGACTATACACCATCATTAACCCTTACATGTAACATACAACACAGAAATACACAGGGGCGGGGCAACATTGCCACATGGGTTTATAGGGGATGTTATTCTATACCAATGGAAACTGTTGATATATGTCTGTGTCATCATCTTGTTTACCATCATACTGATACTGTATTTGAATTTACAGATGTTGTATGTTACGGGGATGTAAGTTACTTGTTCTGTTAATATTTCAATTTCCAATGGATGCTACAATGTTTCTCTTAATTGAACTGGGTTATTGTAATATCTGCCAGATTTGGGGATTTATGATGTAGGGTTACGTCTTTTATTACTGTCTTGCTTAAGGGGAAATTGAGAGAGACTTTTAGTCATAATGTCATTGAATTTACTAAGTTTGTATTTCTAAAATTGGCTTTGCTTATATACTGTAAATTACTGGCATTTCCTATTCTCTCCTTGCAGGTTCTGGTTTATTATATTGTCAGGTCTTCTCTGTACACTATGTGTGGCCAAAATATTTTTTTTCCTTTCGTCACAAGTTATTTCTTAAATTATTAAGAATTGTTTTGGTTACCTCATGCATGAGCCACGCAGTGCATCCCTCAGGTCTCAGGAGATATTCGTGGGGTTTGTGAGAACTGCTTCAACTGCATGTCTTCACTGCTGGAACTTTCTGGTAAATTGGTTTGAAGTTGATTACAGTTTTT